>NC_079205.1:41029181-41329181 GCF_026745355.1 Beta vulgaris subsp. vulgaris
AGTCCCATATTGTAGGTTATCATTTTCTTCCTGTCTATTGTTTGATTGCTTGAGGACAAGCAACAGTTTAGCTTGGGGGAGTTTGATGAGTCATATTAATATAGGATTTCATGATGCATTTAGGTTGCATTTTAGGATCATTTAGTTGCATTCTTAGTCCATAATTGCATATAGTTACTTAAGTTGAGAAGATATTCTCTTGTGTGTGTTTTCGGTGTTTTTGATAGTTTTCAGGTATTGAGAACACAATTGGAGTATTATTGGACAAGCTTAAGCATGAGAAGCATCTAGGAAGGAGCTAAGTCAAATGAGAGTCCAAAGGGCATCTTCAAGTCGGATTGCAACTCAAACATAGCGGAAACGTATTAAAAGAAGTATGGAAATTGAGTCATGTGCACTCTTTTGATCATAACTTATTATCTAGAGATCGGAATTAGTGATTCCAGTGGGGTTGGAAACTAGACTTGAAGAGCTTTCCAACGGTATATTACACGCCCCGATACGACTTCTAGTTTGGGAGATATGGTCTTTGCAAGTTGACGCTGTTTTGCAGCCCGAAAACCGCGGCCGCGGTTATTCCGGGTTTCCTAGTCGAATAAGGCTTTATCTTTTGACGAATTAGACTCTATTTTTCTAGTTGTTTTAGGAAATAGAAAGGTATAAAGACTCAATGGAATATTATCATTTCCTATCTTTTTTTTTCTATTTTTTTTCCATCATTAATTCATTAAAGATTAGACTTTTTCTCTCAATTATTGAAGAACCCTAGTTTTGCTTTTCCCCAATTACATTGAATTTTCAATAGAAGCTTTGATTTTTGTAAGATTGGTTCTACAATTGGTATTATTTCTTTTCTCTTCTTATTCCTACTCAATCCTTTATTATTAATTCATGTTTGCTTATTTAATTATAAATATGTCTTCCCCAATTATGATTGAGTAGTCTATTTCTAGAGTTTAGGGGGATCCATGATCAATTAGGAAGGGATATTTATCAAAGTATTGATTTTTATTGATGCATGTTGATTCCTATTGAATGTTTTTTATGTCTCTTCAATCCAATTTGGCCAGATTTGATTGTTATAGTGTTGCAATATTAGGTTATGCGCCGAGAGGTATAAACTTGATATTAAGGCTAGTTTCAATAGGTAGAGTTGGTATTAATAAATTGCGAGAGCCTGTTAATACCGTTCTATGGTTGATTTAGACTTGAGAGAGCGAATCAATCTATTTAACTGCATTATTAATTGTTGATTTTTGTGTTTCATCCCGAATTATTGATCATTGGTGAACCTATGCCCTAGACTTCTTATTATTGATAATTCTTGATATAGTTATACTCTAGTTTAGTATAATTACTCACAACCACTCGTTCCTATACTCTAGATTTGACTGACAGTTAGGAAATGAACATTGTTTCTCTGCGGATTCGACCCTACTTCCCTGACTACTATTTGTTAGAGGACTTTAGGATTACTTTTGATAAGGTGATACGACTTTAGCCTGTCATTAAGCAACATGATTTTATAATCATTAGTAGAATTTTAAGAGCTTGAATCAAAGACATGTGACTGACTATTAGGGGATATAATAATAATAATAATAATAATAATAATAATAATAATAATAATAATAATAATAATAATAATAATAATAATAATAATAATAATTATTATTATTATTATTATTATTATTATTATTATTATTATTATTATTATTACTACTACTACTACTACTATTATTAAAATTATTATTATCATTATTATTATTGTTGTTGTTGTTGTTGTTCGAGTATGATAATGACTCTATATATGAGAATATTGGTGTAGATACTCGTGTGCAAAGGAATTCCCTTTTTTATAGACAACGATTAATAACAGATAAGATTTTATAAGATATGATAAAGATAAGATTGCTATGCTTAGAATAAGATAAGATTTTCCAAGATTTTGCTAATAGGTAAAAGTTAAGATTTTCTGAATGTGATTGGTAAAAGATAAGATTTCCTGGTATTTTGGTAATTGGTACAAGATAATAAGATTTACGAATAATGTTAATATCTTTTGTTTGTAGAATTATAACATTTTTTGAGATTTTTATGATAGGTAAAAGACCAGGTTTTCAAAGTGACATTTGTAAAGGCTAAGATTTTAAGATGAAGATAAGTTTAAATCTATCAATATTATATAACAAGGATTTAAATATTATAACTACAACAAACGTTACAACTATACTACAAACATTTATTGAGCTTAAGCTTTAAACACGTCGAGGATATTATTTTAAATATTAATCAACACCATCTATTCTTTAATTCCTTTGTCATGCAATTTGTTCTCGTCGCTTGTTAGAGATGGTTTAACCCCCAACATATTTAGATACCTAAACTTCTTCTCGAGCATTTGTTCTCCTATCTCATGCCATTCTCTTGAAGTTTCTTCTAAGGATTGTGTAAAAGATTCGAGGCTTACGCTCGAACAACTCGAAGAACTACCAGTTGCCTTCATCCTGTTTTTTTACCTCTTAGTGCCACCAGGACGTTTGTTCTGACTTTCCACATTTGCACTATCTAGCTCAAATCTTTTACCACTTCCATCGCTCTCAGATGGTAATGGTTATTCCGATGCACTCACTTATCGAATTGCTTCAACATATTCCAACAATGCATCATGTAATTTAGTATTGTACATTTCTCAATACCATTCATGATCTTTGTTCTCAAATCTCTACCCCCTCTACATTTCTTATCTCTTGTTACGTGCTCTAGTATACACTACGTCACCCATTTTGATACATTTTGCTTGGTTGTATCCCAATGGTTTTGGAGAGACTTTGTCGTCCTTGGATTGGTATCATAGGAGGGACTCGCTTCTCGAGCGTCTTAAAGTTTCATAATGGCCCCCTGTAGATTTTTACTTAACCGATTGATTTCCTTGGTTCTCCTCTAGCATTAGTGTAAGGTTGATGTTCGAACCTCTTCTTCTCTAATAACCCCGCTACTGGAAAAATGGGCCTAATAATGAACTAGAGCATGTAGGGACAGAGCTACTAGGGAAAATTGATTTGTACGGTTTAAAACCGCATGAATTAATCATTAAATTATCCGATTTTGGCTCAAATTCGGATATGTTACAAAAAAGAATATGGAAATTAATCAAAATAAAAAAAGATAAATCCTTTTCAAACGAACGAAAAAAAATCAACATAATAAACAGTTGGTCTTGTAAGAGACCGCCTAATTTTAACTTAAGATTAGGTACAACCCAAACCCAATATTAAGAGTAGAACATGCCAACTTTTTTAATATAGTGATTAGTTTAATCTATTTAGGGACCAAGTTAATCTATTGGGAAATTCTATATGGTGGCCTCTTATTTTAGATTTTTCTACTTGGTGGTAGGCTAAAAAAATTTTTATACCAAGTAACCATCTACTTTGACTAATTATACTTAGTGACCTTAATTTACTTAAAACCTAAGTAACCCATCAATTAAAGTAAATGTAATAATTAATTAATTACCCTAATTTTATACCAAGTAGGGAAAGGTTCTCTCATCGGACTACATCCACTTCATTTATGTAAGAAACTGCCCTAATTTTAATTTACGAGATCCAAGTGCGAAACCTTGTGCAATTTGTTGTACTAAAATTGATGATGAGCTACTTTCTCGTGCAACCATGAAATTTTCTCAAAGTAGAAGGTTGTACTAAAATCTTACTAGACTCAAAATAATTAGGCTGATATGTCTATGCTCGTAGAAGAGCTTTTGATAGACAAAACCGCCATCCTGAACTCAGAGAATGGAAGGGGAGACTAGTAAGTTTAGCTAACCAATTTGTTGTACTAAAATCTTTTTGCTGATATGTACTTAAGTATGGATGCAACTGCGCTGGATATTTGATTGGTTTGCTTCGCCAATTTTTCGAGTATGACCCGTTCATTAATTAACTGTTATCTTATTGCATTGGCTATGGCTAGTATTTTTGTATATTTAACACAACGCTCAATCTGCCTGCCAGTTTCATAATTTTATTTCTCCATTTCCAATATTAATCCTTGGGACTCCCTGATAATCATAACTTACCAGGGATGGGGTTTTTTGGGAAGAGAGATGGGGTCTTGAATTAGGGTAATTAACTAGGGGTAGTTTAGTAAAATTTACTTTAAATAATGGGTTAGCTAGGTTTTAAGTGAATTAAGACCACTAAGTATAATTAGTCAAAATAGGAGGTCACTTGGTATAAAATTCTTTTTGGCCTGCCACCAAGTAGAAAAACCTAAAGTAGGAGGCTACCATGTAGAATTTCCCTAATCTATTTCGTAGCCAATTTGATATATTGAGTAATGACATTCTTTAATCCATTCAGTGACTAGTTTACTCCATCCAGTGACTAGTTTAATCCGTTTATGAATAGTTTAATCCGTTCGGTAAAACTATTTTTTGAAATTATCTGTTGTAGTTCGATAATCAAGAAAAAAAAAGGAAGGAGAAGAGAAGGGATGATTAGGATAGTGTTGGGTTAGAGTGAAATGGAATGGACTTGTTAGAAAAATTCAGTCTTGAATTTGTCTAATTTTATGTTTAAATTCGAGCGCCTATTCTAATAATTTGTGCATAATAAATTAATACAAACGAAAATCAACAAGATTAATTAAATTTCAAGAAAATGACTAACTACATCAAATATGTAGTTTTAGGTAGGGTTGTTCAGAGTGCGGTCTGGCCACACCAAATCGTAACCCAAACCATTTTTTCGTGGTTTGGGTTGATTTGAGGTTTTAAAATTGTGGTTTGGGTTATGATTTCAACCAAACCGCATTTTGCGATTTGGGTTGGGTTTTAATTTTTGTAAACCAAAACCGCACCGTAAACCGCAAATTTATATGATATTTTTAATTTTTTTATAAACCGCAAACTTGACAAGGTGGCATACAAGTATACAACTGAAAAAAAAAGTTTGAGGTAAAGAACTTGGACACTCTTAATAAATTATAATTTATATTTAATTATGAAGTAAACTTAATATTTATTTGGACTCTTTATATTTATTAACAATTTCTTTTACTCTTAAATTACAAAATTAATGTCGCGGAGGAAAAAATGGTTAAACTGCAAACCAAACCGCACCAAACCGTTTTGCACGGTTCGGTTTGGGTTGGTTTAGGCAAAAGTGCGGAGCGGTTTGGGTTGAAAAAACGACAAACCATATATTTGCGGTTTGGGTTGGGTTACATCTCAAACCGCACCAACCCAAACCGCGAACACCCCTACTGTCAACAACCACCCCTGCGCACTGCTATAAACGACGCCATCTCGCTTTTGCTTCCACCACCGTCCCCAAGAACGATACAAGTTTAGGGTTTGAGATTGTAAAAGTTTCATTCATCATTTCCTTTTGTAATTCTTGAATTTTTTCATTTTTTTAATTAATCTTGTTGATTTTTATTTGGATTAATTAGTTTCGTTCTTGATTTTTATTTTTATTTTTTTTAAATTAACACTAATTCATTGATTCAAAGTCATACAACATTTACAATAGAAGTCAAACTAGAAAAATACATATCAAAATGAAATAGATACAATTCTAATATGACAAAATCACGATCGCTGAGTAGATCTAACACTTCTAAAAATCCTTCTCTTTCACATTGCTGTCTGATGCAGCTAGGGTGTTCGCGGTTCGGGTTGGTGCGGTTTGGGATGTATCCCAACCCAAACCGCAAATATACGGTTTGACATTTTTCCAACCCAAACCGCATCGCACTTTTTCCCAAACCAACCTAAACCGAACGGCGCAAAACGGTTTGGTTTGCGGTTTAACCATTTTTACTCCGCGACATTAACTTTGTAATCTAAGAGTAAAAAAATTTATTAATAAGAGTCCAAATAGATATGAAGTTGTCTTCATAATTAAATATAAATAATGATTTATCAAAAGTGTTAAAGTTCTTTACTTCAAACTTCTTTTTTCAGTTTTATACTTGTATGCCACCTTGTCAAGTGTATTTAAATTTTTTTTTTGAAACAAAACATATAAAATTGCAGTTTGCAGTGCGGTTTTGGTTTACAAAAATTAAAACCCAACCCAAACCAAAAATCGCGGTTTGTTTAAAATCATAACCCAAACCGCAATTTTAAAACCACAAACCAAACTAAACCGCCGCGAAAAAACGGTTTGAGTTGTGATTTGGTGCGGTCCGGACTGCACTCTGAACAGCCCTAGTTGACAGTGAGATCTCGAGACTGCCTGAAGATGGAGAAGAGAAGGGCGACCTTTTTTTTTTCTTCTTAGGTAGGTGTGGCGATGTTGTTATTAACGATTGTTATTGTGTTGGTTTTTCGAACCATTTTTGTTGTGTTGAGGAAGCCACAATAGTTGTAGGAGAGAGGAAAAGAGAGGATGAGAGAGAGGAAGAGTATGGGTGTCCAAAAAAAACACTCACTCCACCAACCGTCGACCACCAACACTTCACGACATCGAACGCCGTTGCAAACACCACTACCCACCAGCCATCGAGCGCAACACCACAATGCCGGTGTCCAGCTGTAGCCTTCTTTTCTCCTTCAATTTTCAATTTTTGGTTTTGCAAATTGTGAAATTTGTTTAATTTTATTTTCAGTTTAAGTTTTCGACTTTGCATTGATTTATTGGAATCGAACTGGTGATGTCGCGAGATCAGTGAAAACAAGGATGAGGTGCAGATGCTAGATAAGAACTTGGAATAGGAAAGTCGATTTTGTTGCTGCCCAAAAAGGAAGTCCATTTTGGTTTAAAATTTGGGGAACAAGTATGATGTGCAAGATCAATTAATAATCGAATAGATGAAACTTTGGGACCGGATTGATTACCGTATGTTCGTGTCCTATTTTATTTAAATTAGTATCTCGATATCGTTGGTCATGTGAGTAGGGAGTCGCGTCCGTGTTTCGTCTTCTAAATTGAAGATTGATTTGGTTTGGACAACGCTTTCCATTGCCTATTCAATCTAAATTATAATTAACTTTGAGTCGAGTTAAGTATAGTTAGTCTATCATGTTATTATATTATTGTTTATTTTTTCCTAGACGTTTATCAGTATCATGTTAGGTTTTATATTTATTTATTATGTAGTACTTAACTTTGTTGATTAGTGCTTTTGCCATTTTGTGTGTATGTCAATCATGATTTTGCCTTATTGATCATTTCGTGAGTAGTCTCTCAGGATCAATAGTGCATCATCCATTTCAGGTTTGAAGATGATGCATCATGGGTTCGGGATTCGTGGAGAGCTTGTGTTACCTTAATACTTTTAGTTGACTTTTAATTATGGTATGAGTTTGACTTTATGTTGATTTGATTTGGTTTGGACTTTGGAGTTGACTTATGGTTGACTAAATTATTATTTTTCAAAGTATTTATTTCATTCCGCTCCACAATTCTGAATAAGCGGACACGTTATCACATGGGCGATAATACTTTGATAATTCTCTAAATTTTATATTAAAAAGGTATTTTGTAAAATAGAGAATGGTCGGGGTGTTATATTTTTTGACTTATTTTGTGGGTAGTTTGGATTATTTTGGGAGGAGTTTGGATCATTTTGGTGTTGTCGATCATTTCTGAAATTTAATTATCATGATCTTTAGTAGGAAAATAGAGAGAAAGTAGATATTAGACAAATTATTGGCTTGTGAAAGAAAATAAGGTAAGAGAAGAAATGTGCGTAAAGCTAAGATATACTGAGCTCATTTTACAGACAAGAAAAAAAGAGCTATTGGGATTTTTTTTTGATGTAGTAGCTTTTTTATTTATTGATGGTTAGTAAAATAGTAGTTGAAAAGCAAAAGAAATATCAGATGGGTAAAAACATTGAAACTAGCCATTGGCAAACAAAACAAATTTAAATCATATTTTTTGGTTTTAAATTTGTCCAGACGTCTAACAGTTTGGAGTATATATTAAAAACTCCAACAAGTACACGCTAGTAATTACACACTAGACAATCAAGTTGGTACCAGATAAAGTCAAGTTGGTACCAAATTGTAACTTAAAACCAACTTAACTCTATTAGGTACTAATTAACTTCATTGTATTTTGGGATCAACCTACCTCTTCAACTTGTGAAATTACAAGTATGCGCGTATTTGATGAAATATTTGGAGACTCAACAAATTGTTACGGGCACTTTTCCATATATGAGAACTAGAATTTTTTGCACGCGATGCGTGCTTGAATATTGTTAATCTAATCATGACCTAAAAAGTTATTAGCGTTTTAAATTTATTTTAGTTTTTTCCCTCTTTTGTTTGGAGCTTCTCTTGTGAGTTATAAAAAATTTATTAGATCGTAGCATTGTGCAGTTATAAGCCCATAATCGAATTCGCGCAACCTGTATGATATATGGCACGAAATATTTTTTTTCTTGGCTGTGGAAACTGGATATAGTAACATCTTTTTGAGGGAAAAAAAAAAGAGGAATACAGTTTGCCAAATATAGGCAACTCTTAAATTTAGCAAAGTCAAAGATACAAACACTATTTTGTAATTTAGAAAGAGAAGGGGGGCAAAATTGGCATTTCAAAAGAGGACACCATTACTCCCCCCTTCCCTTATATAATATAGAGATAAGTGGGGGCCACATTTATTTGTATTCACTATAAAGCAATAAAGATTTATTATTACTTTGTTTTCATGAACTAAACTCGAAATAGGCGAAATCGGACCTGCTTTTTTTTTGAGGAGAATATTAAAAAAGATTTTTAACGAGCGTTTGAAAAGTTGCTCAGTAAAAAGAAAAAAACCTTGATTGGAGATGCGGGGGATCGAACCCCGTGCCTCTCGCATGCAAAGCGAGCGCTCTACCATTTGAGCTACATCCCCACATATTTTAAAATCTCTAACATTACCATTACATATTTTAGAATTTTGTAAAACACCAACTCCAGTCTCCAGTTCTCCACCCTTGTTTTCCTTGTTCCCGCCCACACGAAAAACAGCAATCAGAAACTGAGCAATACCAAAAACAAATTCATGAAATCATCAATGGATGTCCGACAATGGTTATCTACCGATGAAACAGCAGAAACCTTCATTTCTAGGGTTTCCACTTCCCGCCCTCCTCTTCTACTTCCGCCGCTTCACCGCTTTCCTCTCCACTCCGGCAATGTCGTCGAAATCGTCGGCCCTTCTTCTTCCGCTAAAACTCACATTCTTCTTCAGGTACTCTCTAACTTCTTCTTCACTTTTTCATATTTCTATCAATTTTCCACAATACATCACAATCTTAAGTTCAATTTTATTGAATTTTAGGTTGCTGTTCATTGCATTTTGCCTAAAGAGTGGAATGGCGTGAGTTATGGAGGGCTTGAGAAATCGGTTATGTTTGTTGATTTGGATTGTCGCTTTGATGTTTTACGTCTTCGTCACCTTCTTCAGCTTCGGATTTTTAGTGTTCATCGTATGTTTTTCTACTCACTTTTCATAGCCGGTAATAGATACTGATAATGTAATGAGCAATGATATTCCCATACCCGGTATGGGCCAATACATGGCATTTATGTAATTTTCATAACAAAAGTAATATTAAAAAAAATTATATATATTTTTTTATATTATTTTGAGCTTGTTAGTTAAAATCTTATTTCATATGTTAACACTATCTTATCATATCAGTTAGCTATTATATCATACTGGGTTATATCTAATCATACCAAGTAAAGGTATGGCAAAAGTTGTCCCATACCGGATATTGGAGTATACTTTTTCGTAAGTCGTAATGTATATACTATATGACTGTGTTTTGGTAAAGAAGGTCTCGTGACAATGTCCGTGGTAATATATATTTTCCGTTACCACTCAATACTACCGCTACTGGTGATGGATGGTAATGAAATCCTATTAATAATATTATAAAAGTGCCATTACCATGGACAATAGTATATGACTTAATTCGTAATTTTATCTGCGAATTTTTTACCATTTCTACTATTTATTACCAGCTATCACTTTTTAAGTTTATTGTGGCCGAGATATATGGCTAGAAATACTATTATACTTATAAATTGTGGGTTGAGTAGTCTCTGAATTCTGAAATTTAGTGTAACTTGTTCAGAATTAAGTAGGGGAGTGAAGAATGAGCTGCATGATGCTAGAGATTGGACATGTGATCAGGAACTAATCAACAAATGCTTGGAGCGCTTCCTATATGTTCGTTGTTATGATAGTTTAGAATTTCTTGCTATGCTGAAGGTGAGGAATGTTAAGTTCTTGAATTCTTCGTAGCTAGACAACTATCGCCTATCAGTATTCGGAGGGTCTTCTATTGTCAATTATCAGAGGATGTCCATGCCACTATTATGTGCCAAAAAAGCCATATTGCACACCATTTGTAACAGCTGTATTAGACATCATTACCTCTATGGTGTTACACGGTTCATATGGATCTTGGAAGTTTGAAATGATCGTTTCTCATATAGAAGTATTCTTAATTCTTATTCTAGTTGAGTTAGTCATTATAGATAACCTTTAGCTTTCATAAGTTGGACTATTTGTCTATTTCTATTACCTGATATCTACATATCAAGATAAGTTTTTCCAATTGTGTGTAGACTTTAAGCTATCAACTTCAAACAAAAAGGCAGGAGCTTGCTTCAAAAGTCTATTTCATGATGATTGACAGGTTTGCTTCAAACTAAGAACTGACATTCTTCTTCTGTCATATTTTCAACTTATAGTACATTGATATGTTTGCATTTCTATTTGACAATGTCCCTGTATATCTTATTGATATCATACAAGTAGTACTTGTTTTAGTTCTAGTTGTGGTTGGTGATCATAGGTATCTCTTGACATCTTGAAAGCGGATCTTTCTACTCAGCCTGAGAGGATCAAATACACAGAAGAAAGTCTATAGCTGACATATTTATCAAATTATGATGCCAAAAGAACTTAGTAGTTGCAGGACATAGCTATGTAGTGGGAGGTATATATATGTTATTTTAAAATAATGATGCCAAATGGGATAGAAAACCTTACAATGACACATCAATTGTACAAAGCCGGTGCTCTTTAAGTCATTCCTATTAATGTCGAACTTGGGAGGGCTATCAAGAATCAAGAGGAGGTACAACACCATTATGGTTGATTTGCTATAAAACGATCATGGCCACACTTATGGAGGGAAATGGAATCTCACTTTTGGGTCGCTGCCTGTTGTATCATGAAGCACAAATCTAGGACAAGACAGAAGCACATATCTACTAATGCTTAGTTTTGAGTATAAAATTTGAGTGCTCTGTAAATTCTGCAAAGCTTTAGAGCTCTTTTACATGATTTACAATGAATATTTGCAGTTTGGGTGCAGGGTTATTGCTCATACATTATTTGTACAGTTCCGCATTAGCTTAAAATGACAGGACATTTTGCAATCAATTTGTAAAGCATGTTAATTATTGCCTTTAATGTAATGGCTGATAGCTTGATCTTAAGACCACACACCTGTGCACCAATGAACTCAACACATTATATGAAGATGAATGGTACTCAGATAACTCTTATGTATTCATTATTAATGCGTTGAGCAATCTGTTAGTTTTGAGATCTGTTTTCTTCAATGTACAATATAGATGTAAATAATAATCAACGAATGAGAAAGTGTGTTATGATGTTAAAGAAACCTATAATTGTATTTGTTTTTAAGATGATAAATAATGTGGCTCTGACTCATAAATTTCTGTTGCTTATATCTGTGATAGGCTTTC
This sequence comes from Beta vulgaris subsp. vulgaris, assembly GCF_026745355.1. Taxonomy (NCBI): domain Eukaryota; kingdom Viridiplantae; phylum Streptophyta; class Magnoliopsida; order Caryophyllales; family Amaranthaceae; genus Beta; species Beta vulgaris. The sequence continues at coordinate 41,040,922 of NC_079205.1, forward strand.
AGGTTCCTAGTTCTTTTGAGATTGAAGAGTAGTATCTAATATATTTTTTTTTTTGATTTAATGTTCAAGCTGTATTTCCTGTCAGTATAGGAGCTTACTATTGGGTCGACCGTGCTTCAACATCCGTGCCTCTTGGGTCAAACAATAGGTATCTTCTGTGCCATGTTAAAATATTTGATTATGTCTTCTTGTTCATTCTCAATTGTTCTTTATCATGTCTGCTTGATTTGCAATTTCCTTTTGGATGTTCCCTGTTTCTCTTTCTGTTCTGACTATTAAGACAACCTTGATACCTGTTGCGCGGTCGTGAAAAGAGTGCATTTTCAGAGCTGAGATTAACCTGATAAATTTTTACAGCTATCTCTAAGAACCAATCTTTTCCTTTTTCCATCTAAGGAACGTGGGTGAAATACTTTATTTTCCGTTTATATGTCCTTTCAGGAGATCAAAGATTCCCTACCAGATACTTCAAATTTTGGCTGTGATTTAGAGTGGCTTCAAGTTTTTCTAGATGAGATGGGAAGCATAGAGATGCATATATGTGCTTCTAGTGGAGCACTTGTGCAGGAACTTAAGATTTGTGTGGAAGGGACCTAGATTAGATGGAAGCACAGAGATGCATGTATGCGATTCTTGTAGAGCACTAGGGTAGGGACTTCAGATTTGTGTGGAAGACACCAACCTATATTGGATACAACCTTTAAGAAAGTGAGGAATAGAGTTCAAGTGAGACATCAACCATATTTTAGAACTTTTGAGATGCTTTTTTGCGAAAACCAATTTCTTTCTAGAAGCATGTTAAAGTAGCTTGGAGATCTCTGAATTACTTCTGAGAGTGTACTGCAGAGATCTGAGGGAATTGCTAGGTCCAAGAACTGCTCAGTCTACATGCTTGCTGATTTGCTTGCAAGAGGCTGAAGACATCAAACAGTCTTTAATTATTCTCTTTCAAGTCTAATAATCTAATCTTGTTCTCAATTTGATATATAAGATTAGAAATAATGGCTGTAATTCAAATTCCTGGCAGAGTGGCAGTTATCTGCTATGCTTAATAGTCATTGCAGTGATGGAGGGCAAGATAAATGTCGGCCTCCTTTTGCATCAATCACCTATGTGGCCTGGAAATGGTTGGGGTTTCGAAAGTGGAAACATTACAATAATGGGGAGACTGTAAGTCCCAGTCATTTTTGGGCTTTATTAGCAAAGAAATGGCTGGGAGTTAGGAACAGATTTGTAACCTCAGGCCGAGGTTCCGTTCTTCATAGCCAATCACAATCATCTGCTGCGTTCATTCAATAGCTGACATTAACATAGAATTCGAGACGAAATTTTATGTTCTCTGGTTGAAATAATTTGTGAGCTGACATGCTTCAATGTGAAGACAGTTTATGCCTTGTACACTTTTCAAAAGGGTTCTCATAGTTTTCTGGAAGGTATAGGGTAGTTCGGTCGAGAAACTTTCTAGGAAAGTTCAGTAGGTGGGGTTTGGAGAAGGAGAAAGGTAGGCTAACTGTATCATTCTATTTGAAGTGTATGAGTGGGATCTGAGGGACTAAAATATAGTGTTTTTAGGCATGATCATATTCACGCTATTATCATAAATAATTTCCACTTAGATCCTTCTTTTGGTTAGTATATTGAAGAGTCCTATTACAATTGGATGTATAAGAAAAATTTATCTAGAAAATTTAATTGCCATTGTCATATTGTTCAGGAAAATCTTCTCACTTCAAAGTGTAATAGAAGCTGTGGTTCGTGAGATCCAAAACTTTCTGCAAGTGCAACCTATGCTTGTTTTAGCTACTAAAGCTACCATATTTGGTGACAAGTCTGCAACCAATGACATAAAAAGGTAATCTGAATTGCTTATGTTAAACAAAGTGTTGTCGTATATAGAATTTTTGTTTCAACTATGGAATAAGAATTTATGCAAGGCACATTTTATGTTGAGTTTAACTAACCAAATTGGGTAAATTGACAAGACCTCCAAGTATTACGCCAGTCCATATTGCATCTTAGTTGTCTTATGCACGAAGTACGAAGCATAAAGAAAATCGTTCCTCGAGTTTCTTATGTTGCATAAGATTTGTGTTTGGCGGATTAACAATAAGATAAATCTTTGTATAGTTATTGTATTTTTAAATGAGTTTCCTCAAAGCTTATGAATATTGACTTTGAGGGCTCGATGGTTTGAAATGCATATCCAGATGACTAATCATCTAACGCTTGACCTATACAAATACATTAGCTATAGATGAAAGGAATGTCTAAGCCTCTAAGGCTATACTAATCGCCTTTTTGAGGTCCTTATTGTTTTCTTATCCCAATCATGCTAAATTAGACAAGACCACAAGAAAAGAAAGTCATATCGTTATGATTAGAAAAGTTGATGAAATATATTACGAAGTATTGCTGATATGGAAACTAGTACGACTTTGCCATCTGTCTTAAGCAATATGAACTTTATCACTATCTTGTCACCATGCATGATGGAGGACCATGTATATTCAAATTAGCAACTGGAACATACATGAAAAGGAACAAAGAACAACAAGCTAAAGTAGCTACAATGGCGAGCAATCTTAGCAAGGGCGAAAAGTTCTAACTCTTTAAAGAAAAAGTCACACCACTATATGTTCCAATTGCTTATTCGGATACACATCGATGCAGAACATTACAAATCAAAATAAATTTGGCATCATTTTACTCACTTAGTGAATTTACTGTAGTCTTAAGTGAACACTATTGATGCATCACATCATATTTAGTTTCTCTTAGGGAAATTACTGTGAGTCAAAATCGACATCATATGCAGGCATCTGGAATTCTGAATTAATAGTCTTGCAACTTGTTGCATTCTCATTTATCAACGTGGTTTTGGATTCTTGAATGGATTATAGGTCCTTGCACTAACCCAATTGTCATATGAACAGGACATTTAGGAAATGGTCCTCAGAGGATGCGTCAGGTCACCACACTACGGAAAGCAGTCCTGAGAAAGTTCATCGTGAATATATGCCTTCTGCTTGGCAGGTAATATTTGTATGATACATGTAAATATTGAAGTTTGCCCGTTGATGTGCTACTGCGAATATACTGGGCACTAAAAATATATATGCTTCTTGTTTGATCTAGCAGTCCTTTGTTACACATAGGATATCTGTTCGACCATCAAGTCCAGAAAGCTGTGCTACTAATTGTCTGAGTACTCTTCTTGACTTCTTCCTTTCTATCTTTTTTAGTAAAATTTTATACGTACTTTGCACTATTATCGTCTTCTGGAAGCAGCCTTCTGCCTACCTGCCTGTCAAAGGCATGGCTGCATATATTATGATTTCTCCACATCCCGCCTGTGGCAGAGTATATTGACTGTTATTCTTGTTTATTGCTGTCTCTGCGCTATGGCAAATGTGTTTCAATCTTTTGATGCAGATAATACAACTGATGAGCAAGTTTACTTAGCGCAATGGTTGCTGCCGTCGCTAGGCTTCAAAGATAAGTTTGTGATTAACGATGTAAGGAGTAGAATATTGTGCTGTACAAGACTTAATATAAGCTTCTTTCTTGGGTCAATCTATTTACAGGAATCAATATGTAATCCATGCTACCTCATGCTTGTTAATTTTATACCAAGTCGTCTGTGCTCACCCACTAAGAGGCTGAAGTAGCCATGGCTTTCCTGGTCTTTCTTCCTAACCAACTGCCAGAAAAATATATTCGTCTTTGTATTTAATTTGATTATAGACATAGAATAATCCAACAGTATAATTTGCCTATTGTCTACTGTAACGCACCAACCACAAAAATTCCTATATTTTTCTAAAATAATACTATTTCTCCACAGGAAGAGGAAATTTCTGATTGTTTTGAGTGGACAAGTGACTTGAACTTTTTTCCCACAGAAAACTCTTACCTTTTTCCCCTCAAAAAGATAATTTAAGAAAAGGAAAAAATAAATGAATCTAAGAAAGAGGAGATAAAGAAGCTCGGGAGTTCAAAAATGTCGTGTTTGTGGCTCTGTGCATACTAATTTAGTTTTGTACTTGCAGGCTGGCATATCAATTGTTCCTTGATATCGATGCACAAAAACAAAGCTGTGGAAGTTTTTGAAGGACCTCGGGTATTTTCTATGATCTTTACCTTCAATGGCCAAAATATACTTTGAACGAAATCAAAAGGGCTTATTGAACTCTTACTTTGACATTGTGCAGTAGATAGTCCTATGATCATATGAATTAAGGGTTGACGCGAAAGAATCTCTTTGTTATCACAGGTATTATAGATGTGTATATATAACTCGGCCTGTCGGCCCTGGGTGAGAAATAATTGATCCAACAATGAGCCGGAGACGGAGCCCCAGTAGAGGATTAGGGGGAATTAATGTTGATGGCCAAAGAATCTGGAATATTTTCATTCTTTCCTAAATATATTTCTGGATATAGGTTGATTAGAAAAAAGCAAAGTGCAGTAATAGTACTAGTTATAAATTTATAATCTACCTAAGTTGCATTATCATATATATCTTTTTATGAATAAATTAAATTCTCTTATATTTCATCTTCAAGAACTTCTAATGGGTAGTGGTGCATATGTAACTTTTTAACTGCAGATCTGGGGACAGAGACCGTGCTTTGTAAATCGGATGGACATTGTTAGTTTTAGGGGCTTAAGAGGCAAGTTTTTCAATTATCAGGGACGGACGTTCAAACCTAGTTTGCTTCAGCATGAAAACTTTGGCAAATTAAACACGTCAAGCAAAAGCAGGAATGCAGGATTGTCAAAACTCCTCATAGAAAAGATGCAAATTTCATATAAATAATTGTAGCAGTTCCGGAGCAGATGATCTGCAATTCTATTCTGTTTATAATACCTTTTGTATTAATCTGACACTTCGACCTGGCATGAATGTAATACAAGATAGAGAAATGAGTTTTCTATGCTGAAGGAATTGGCAGCTTGAAAGCAATGTTATTTGAATATTTTCGGGGGTCCGAAAACGAAAAGGTTATCTCTATCTTGTTGTTTGAAAAGTTCCATCGGAGGTTTATCAACTTCAAGGGGGAATGATGGTGGAACTTTTCATCTGGGGCAAGTAATAGGAGCAACTGCCTTTCTTTGCAGTATCTTGTGTATAAAGAATAGAATAATAGATGGAATATATTTTGAAAGTTATTAGCGTGTAATATAGTACTACCAGAAAAGGTTGGCTAACTGAATTAACTTTCTTTATTATATATCTATTTTTCTGCCTAGCTTCAGGTTTTGCTGCTTGTTTAATATCATCTTTCTTCTTCAAAATCCAAAGCTGTAAATAACTGATTTAGCTAATACAATAAAGAACACGTCTTGTTCGAAGAGACCGAGGAAGAATGGAGAACAATGATGAGCAGGCAAAGCAGCAGCAGCAGGTACCGAAGCAGCTTTCATTAGATCAGTTGGAGCAGGTTGATTCGGATCATGCTTTTGCTTTGGCGTTGCAAGAACAGGTTTTCTCTCTTTGCTCCTTTGAAAATTCGGTCTCAAATTAGCAATTAAGGGGTCGTTTGGTTCGAATTAGGGAATGGAAACAGAGTGGAATGGAGATAAGGGGTGGAATGACAATGGAATATGTTATTTTTAACATTTGTTTGCTTTAACTCAGGAATGGAATCATTTTTCTACTACTCCTTTTCTCATTGTTTGGTTCACATTTCTAATGGATTCATATTTTTTAATATTATCATTATACCCAAAAAATTATAACTTTCTAGAACACAATAATTTTCTACCCACATCAAAATAATTCAATCCCATTCCATAAGTCAAACAAAATCGATATACCTAAAATCAATTATACCATTTACATCCACAAATCAGAATTCAGAAATAAGCAAAAAAAAAAAAAAAAGACAAAAAATTACAATATGTAAATAAAGAATTATAGAATCAAGACTTACAAAATATTAATAATAAGACAACCAAAATCAATCAATCGTCCAAAAATCACAAATCAACACCAAGATTCACGAATCTATTTCTCCAAAATGACAAAATGAAAACCAAAATCAAGACAAAAAGAGTACCCAAGTAGTTTTTCAGGTTCGATTATACCATAGTTATTTTCGAATTTGAACACGATAAGCTTGGTTTTTACTTTCTTTTTCAAGCATGTAACATCAAACTTGAATTTTCGCCAATCTCTTCGATTATACCGTCGATTCGAACATCCGCCATTGTTGATTTGAGTCAAAGTGTTGAAATTTTAACAGAGAAATTCGACAAATTTTTGTAAATTGGGAAACCCTATATTTTTTTGGATTTGTTTTGAAGACATGGAGGAGAGAAGGGGTGCGAACAGAGGAGAGAGGAAAAGGTGCAAGCAGAGGAGAGAGAAAGAGGTGCGAACAGAGTAGAGAGAGAGAGAGGAGAGAGAGAGGTGTGAACAGAAGAGAGAGAGGTGTGAGGAGAGAGAGAGGGGTGCAAACAGAAGAGAGAGAGAGAGGAGAGAGAGAGGTGTGGACAGAGGAGAGATAGTGAGGTGAAGTGTTTGAGGAAGGTAACAGATTGTTTCCTCTGGTGAGAGGAGGGTTTCAAATTAATGGATTCAGAATTGGACTAGTAAGGGAGTGAAATAAGTTAGCAACCCAACCAAACATATTAAAAGGGAGTCCATTACCTCAATCCGTTTCCAAACCCAAAAAACCTCCAACCAAACAGGCCCTAAGTATAGTATAGGTGGCTGTTTTGACCTGTTTAGGCCAATTATACCGGCTTTCGGAAAAGCTTGGATGAGGCAGGCTGAGAATTTTACCGGCAACAATGAGTTTGTTTCATAATATAGCCTGGTTAGGGAATCAAAGTTGTTTGCTACACTTGGTGCTCTTGAATGACTTGAGAAACCAGGCCTAGAATTCAAAGTAGGTTAGGCGCCCTCTTAGAAATGCTTAAGTGGGATTTTTCATGATTATCTGAAAAGTAATTACAGAGAGTTGCATGGTTTAAAGGCGATTTTAATTTTACTTTATACTTCTAATACGTAGAAAAACATTTTTGTAAAATGCTCCATAAAAAGAAAAGAATGTTTACAGTTTCTAGACGCAGAGTAGAATCTATAATAATATACTAAAAAGGTCGTGGAGGTATAACGTATATCATATGTGATCTTTGAAATAAAAAATAAAAACTTAATTATGAATTCAATATAAGATCATTGTTTAATATTTCAATATAAAATATATGATTTTTAAACTTTTAAGTTAAAACTGCTTGAGTATTTTTGAAAGCTTAATTAGCTTCGTAATAATCTCTTAAGTAGTGAAATTAAATGGCTTTTCATTACTATCTTAATCGTCAGTAAAAATTATCGATTGGTCATTATGGCAGAATCATAATTTCAAGGTGCTAGAATTTTTGTATGGGTAATAATTATCTACATAACTCATGCATTTATGTTTGAAGAAAGATTTTTCAGAGACTTGATAAGTAGTAATTGTCATTCCGCCGTCCTATAATATAGTGCTCACATTTTTTTAGGGTGTGTTTTATCAATTTATTTGGACTAAATTATCCTTCATTTCTACATAAATTTTTCAAACCACCCCTACATTTCTTTAAAATACGTGCCCTTATGTATTGTTTTACACTATTCCAATGAACATTTTATTGCTTTTTTATTTTAATTTAAAGGAAAAAGAAAGTAAAGAGTTAGTTCCAAGTCAAAAGTACCAAGAAAGCACTTATTCCTTTCATTTCCCTTAATTCTCGTGAAAAATGAGAAGTAAGCACTAAATTATGGAACGGAAGGAGTATACACATTTAATGTATTATCTTGATTGATGAACTTAATACGCGACTGGGGAGGGGGGAGGTGGAAGACACGAACTGGCGGCGACCGACCTGACCTGTGAACGGAGAGGACCCAAAATGCGAACAAAAACCGAGACAAAGGGAAAGCCAACAACGCCACTAACCTACGAACACGAAGAAGACAATCAACAGGCTCGCCGACGACGTGCGGCCACCAGCGAGCTTGTTGCGGCATATCTCTGTGGCTAGGGTTTTGTGGTTGGGATAGAGAGAGAATAGAGGGGGTTAGTGCAATATATTTTTGGTTAATAGGATGAAGCAAGTTACTCATGCTAAAAGATTACATGCAGATTGGTCGCCTAGTTTGAGTTACTTAGGATTATATCGATTTTCTAGAGAAAATAAAAGATCATCACCAGCGATTAGGATTTTTTTTTTTTTTTTTTTTACATCCAAGGAACGTATATCTCTATTCTATATGGAAATATAAATAGACAAATGAAGTTTCAGTGTTTCTTGAGATTCACTTTGTTTTGATTATTGAAAGAGAAATAACAAAGTAAAAGTGAGGAAACCTAAAGTCAATTTTTTGTCTATCCACCTTCGACTGATTATTGAAAGAGATAGACAGAAAAAATATAATCTATCCTCGTTTTAGAGCTTTTCAGTATATATATAACTAATAGAACATCTTTTGGTGAAAAATTATTAGATAAACACTCAATTTGTACCACTTTAATCTTCGCATAAGAAATGTAGGCTGTCTCTAATACTCGTAATGTAGAATGTTTGTATAATGTGTAAAAAAAGCTAATGTAAAAATAGAGTTACAATAGCAATATACTTCATTCGTTTCTTTTTGTTCTCTTTTGATTTCTTTTGATGCTCTTTATATTCTCTTAAGTTTTTTGTGTTTCTTTTGTGGAGAATCCTCTTCCAACTTTCGCCTCACCAAGATATGAACCACACTAAAATACAGTTTACTCAATTTTCCAATCTAGTCTTCACCTATCCCAATAATTTCCTTATAGATCTCAAAGTTTTTTTTATCCTGATGTGCGTGTAGATTAAAAAAAATGAACAATAATATAAAGAAAATACGTCCTTAAAAGTATATATCCTTCATATTATGGTCATTCTTAAATTACTAGTATCTTAACATAAAAGTGACATCCTCTACTTATAACTAATTATTTGTATATCATTTCTTAGTGTTTGTGAAACACATATGTTAACAATTTTAAAGACAAAAGAGGAGTATATACTAATTCCTTTGTTTGTTAGAGGATGCGATACTTTTGATTTACACGCTTAGTAATGCATAATTTTGACTATTGATATCTTTAATTATTTATTAGTGTAAATTTTAGTTTTTGTAGATATGCATTAAAATAAATCTAATAATATCTTACTTAATTTTGTTGTATATACTTGGAAAAAAATGTACAGTCAGAGTTGATACATTAATAACGCAAAAATCAAAATATTGCAACTCATCAGTTCTCGAATTTTAATTCACTTGATCTATTTTGTAATTAGGAAAGCACATTTACAATGCTTGAGACAATTGAGAGTGACACTGATGAGGATGGACAAGACGATGAGGACGAAGAAGAGGATGAAGAAATTGGAAGTTCCTCATCTCAGGATTTTGATGAAAACTTCGATAGCCAAGAGTTCTATGGTGATTTCCATTTCAGGGATATTGATAAGCTATTTTATACATTTTACGAATGAGAAAGAGTATGATTTTTTTTTTTGAAAAGTTGGGAGTCTTTTAACATGTTACATATACTTGTGTTATTTGTAGATGAATTAGAGTCTCTCGAGGATGATGAAGAAGGTAGCTACACCGACCAGGTTATTCCAATCCTGTTTTAATGTTATACCCTATTCAATTTCATTACCATTTAAAATTTCTAAAAATGTTGGTGGATTAACTAGTTACATATTTTTAGTTACATCAAATACTTAAATAAAATATACATTGTGAATGAGGGTTTAAATATCCACAAAATAAACTAAATTTTAATTTTTTTTTTCTTAACATCAAGCACCTTCATAATTTATTTGACATAAATGTTATTTTGTAGATCGAGGAAGATGAGATCGATCCAGATGAAATGTCTTACGAAGTAAGTGACATATCTAACTAAATCTTATATTAGTGAAGATTATTTAATAATTTAGACCCCATATTATATATTTTTGTCGTTGTAATATGATATGATATCACGAGTCATCATCAATTAGAGTTCCTCATTGTTATTCTAGTATGAACACTAGACCAACTACAAGAGGGATGAAGTGTAACTGAAGGGTAATTTTCAAATTTAAATGCGGAATAAAAAAGACTTAGGATGAAAGAAAGATCACACACGAAATTTAACCTAGGGAAAACTTCCTAGACCCAGTAGCAAGAAAAACCTTGATCCCAAGGTATTTTGACTCAATACTATTAGAATAGGTCAAAAGACTCTCTTTACAACCTATTGCTGGACCCTTCTCTGTTCCACTAAGAACTTGTTTCCATTCACTCAATTCCTCCTGAACTGATGACACTCACTTGACTTCAGTCGAAGTCTTCTCTATTCATTCTTTCTCTCACTTGATTACAAGGATATTCTGAATTTTTTCACTCACCTAAATTGAACACTAAAAATATTACAATGAGATGTATTGTAGGAGTAGAAGAAAATAAAAAACTTTCAAAGTCAATATTGAATCGTAGTGCTTGAAAGTTGTGTGTTTTTCAAACAACTATTTTCTATTAAATAGGCGGTGTAAATTTTTGTTCTTTATTCCACGTTCTCCATGTTGTGTGATTATTTAGATCTAGGAATCATGGCGTTGAACTTGCTGCATTATCTCCACATTTTGTGCAACAGTTTCTGACGACCCACAACTAGCCGTTGTGCTCTATTATCTAGCGAGTGGATTGAGAAAATCTCGCTCCTTTTTTTTGTAGGCACCTATATTGAACCTGATTTTTCTCAACAAAACAACAACAATAAAAATACCTAATAATTGAGAATTTTTTTTCAAAAGATTCTAAGTTAATAGATCCAATCATGTAAAAAAAAAATCCTAAGTGTATAAATAATATCTTGACTAGATTAAAACTTATTAATCTTTTTTCACAAAATATATAAAATTAACACGACAATATTTTTGGGATTTAATATTTTTCAAAATAAAACTATATAATACCTAATTATATGACATCATCAAATTATGAAATACAACACTGTACCAGCCACGAGGGAAAGGGAACCGAAAAATAGGGGAAAGGGAGACTCGACACAGGGGAGGGGGAAGACTCGACACAGGGGAGGGGAAGACCACGTCGCGACCGTAAAATCGACGACGGACGAACAAGGGGAGGAAAATGACGGCGGATAGACAAGGGAGGAGGGGATTGAAAACGACGACTAGAAGATGACGAGACGCAGGGGAGGGGGACGAAAACGGCGACGAAGAACGGGGGAGGGGGAGGGAAAAACGACGTCTAAAGCAGGGGAGGGGAGGGGAGGGAAAACAGTGACTACAAAACAGGGGAGGGGATATAACCTACAAGGGAGGCTCGCCGACGACCGGTGGAGCAATGGCGCCCACCGGCGAGCCTTCAAAGGCGGCGGCCGACAAGTGTACTTAGGGTTGATGTTTTAGGGTTTGGGTAGGTATTTTAGAGAGCGGCTCCCCCTGTGGTTAATGAAGGGATGAGTTTATTTAAAATGGAGGTTTTAAGGGTGACAAAATAATATGATGTTTTTATCTCATTATAATAGATTTTAGGAGGCGTTTGGTTCATATGATTTTGGTATGAGGTATGGGTTGATAATGAGCAAAACCCATACCTAGTATTTGTTTACAAAATCAAAAGATTTAAAACCAATACCTCAAACCCATAAGGTATGGGGTTTAGAAACCCAAGGGGGTAGGTGGGTATGACTCATACCAATACCTCAAGGTACCAAATAGAAAAAAAAAATCCATTCCCAAATAAAACCAAACACGTGGTATTAGGTATCAAGTTCCAAACCTATACCACATTGGTTTCATTCCTGGTTTCAAACCCATACCACTTTATGAACTAAATACCCCCTTAAGGGTATAAGGTGGAGGTCGTAAGGGTGATTTTAATGGAACATAAGTAGTTCTGACGATCCCAAAGCAAAAAGGATTAGCCAAATTAAACATGGGAATCAAATTGAAAACTATCCATTATGATTTTCTCCTAATGTGTATAAATTTGAATTCAGAACTATCCATTATTCCTTTCACCTTTAAATTGCTAAAATATAAGGTTGGATCTTGTATTCACTAAAATTATGGAATGAAAGTTAATTTTAAATACAAGTAATTGATTCTTTCAAAACTGTAAAAGTGACCTCAATCATTTTTGTTACTAATAAATTATTTCTGATAAACATGTTTGTGCATAGCCATAAACACCTATTATGAAATATTTATACAAGAATTGCATAAATCTAGAGTTATTTTGATATTATAGGAACTAATGGCCTTGGGAGAAATTGTTGGAGAGGAGAGTCGTGGTCTATCTATTGAGGAAATCAATTCATCAATATCACCCTACAATCACAAATTTGTTCAAAGCAAAATTATAATTGATCGGTAAGTTTTTTTATTTCCTTTTTTTTTTACTTTCGAATCTTATTTTATTATCTTTATTGTATGCGTTGGTAATGTCTTGAATTAACACTTAAGACCTGAGATTTAATCGCTCTACATTATTTTCATTTGCGTCTTTATGCACAAAAAAATGTTTTACATTGATTTTCTTTGATAGAGAAAATAATTTTATTATATGTGATAGCATGTTGATTTATTATATTATTGTGTTACCTTTCTTATTATCAGTTATTTATTGAGGTATGTTATTTTGGAGATTATATAATTTTTTAGGTGTGTAATATGCCAAATCGAGTATGAAGAAGGGGAACAACTAGTTGCCTTGAATTGCCAACATCCATTTCATACGGATTGCATAAATCAATGGCTTCAAATTAAGAAGGTAATTAGATAATTGTTTTCATATATTTTGATGATACCCCTTTATTATTGAAACGATACCCAATCTACCCTCTATCTCAAAATAATTATCTGCTTTACATATGTCTCGTTTATTTGTCTTCTTAGTAAATATATACAACGACAAAGATACATATATATCTTCTTAATTCTGATTAATTATACTATCTAATATATTCATTCATTGGAATTACTTTCTTAATGTGTATATGCATAGTGCAAATATCAAAATGTTACAACTATCAAATTAAAAGACAAAGGAAGTTATGAAATATCAAATGTCAAATAAGATGGCTATCTTAAAATGGATATTCTCTGGTGATATTTTAATGCACTTAGAAGTTAGGGATCCTAAGACTCTCATAAACTGGTTTCATTCTTCATCAATCTTCAATTTTCAATGTGAGTAGATAACAATAAAACGACCGTAGTTGTGCAAATTGATATGTCTAACATTAGAGGGTTAGAAGTCTTATCATATTACAGTCGATTTTCTCATAAATTTTGTGGATAAACATATTTTTAGTAGACATTAGTATATGATAAGATATAATGTACTATACACTCTTTCTGCTTCGATCAGATTAGAAGAAGGTAAAGCATATGTCATAAAGTATTGAAGATTTAATTGTTGAGTTTGTCTTGTAAGAGACCGCCTACTTTTAAAATAAAATTAGGCAATGGTAAGTCCAATATTAAAAAGAGAATTAACCCAATAGTGACTAAGTTAATGTCTTTCCGTGTTAGAATTTGTATTCAGGGAGGAAGAAAGTAGAAGAAAGTGAGATTAGCCATTGTTGGCTTAATTGAGAGCTCGAAGAGCTAGAGAGAGAATTGAGTAAAATGGCTACATTTTATTATTGATAAGTGGTCAGAATAGTACAACCTATCTTATTTATACTATTTACAATTAGTAATAAAACTAACACTAAGTAACTACAATAACTAAAACTGTATATTCCAACACCCCCCCTCAAACTGGAAATGGTGAAAAGTATTTCCAGTTTGAAGTGGAAAGTATTATTATATCATACAATGCGACGTGAACTGAGATCTACCAATCAACGTTGCTCGAACATGCCAACTCGAGATCTCGAAGATGCGCTACTCAAGTATAGAAAGACTTTTAGACATGCCAACTGCCAAGTTGTGAAGAAGTAGAAGAACCCCTTTCAAGCTTGAACAATCCATAACTAGTGCAGCAACAACAACCAAACTCACGTCATATTCAGTTCATTCACTTCATTGTGATGGATAATGGGTTATATGGATGTGTAGCAGCTGATCCACCATGAGGCAGGAGCATTACAAATTATCCACAAAATTAGAATTTGGAACAACCAACCAACGCTCCTGCTTGTGCGAAAGTACCCCAAACAAACATCAAGCACCACTTCAAAATCCAACAATCAAAAAAACAACCAGTACAACAACCATATGCCATAAACCCACAACTCCAAGATGAAATAGGAAGATAAAAGAAGAAAGAGAATGAGAAATGAGAGTGAAAACGACCACTTCGGTCTTGAAAGAATCACAACTATGTGTGTCAAAATGACCATCTATTGGGTCAAAACAAGATCACAATGGATCATCAAGAAAGACCTCTAATGGGTCACAAAGGATCACTATGGATCACAACAAAGGCCACTATGGGCACAAAATAAGCCACTATGGGCAACAAGCCTCTATGGGCAACAAGCCTCTATGGGCAAAATGACCAACTATGGGTCTTAGAAAGAAGCCTCTATGGGCTGAAAAATAAACCACTGTGGGTTGAAACAACTTGGACCTCTATGGGTCTTAACAAACATGCCACTATGGGCTCAAAATTTGATCTCTAAGGATCATAAGAAATAACCATCTATGGGTCTTGAAGTAAAGGATATCAAACAAGTTCTCTGGAAATTTAACCTCGGCAACTTGATTGATGACCATAAAGAGAGGAAAGAAAACGATCCTATGGATCATGAGAAATGAGCCAACTATGGGCTAAGAAATGAGAAAAGAAAAAAACATTTGATTTTGATTTTCACTTGAATTGAATCGAATTTGATTGATTTGATTTGAATGGAATTGTATTGAATTGAATTTGCAAATAATGAAAGAAGAAAAGAGAATAACTATCATCAACTAACACCAATCACCATCTACCATCATCCAAGAATAACCAACAACATCAACACAGCAACAAATCAAGAACGACAGCCAGCAGAACAACAACTAACCACCATTTATCAGCAACTAAAGTTCACCAAAATTCACCAATCCCAACATCATCACAACAACATTATCACATTAACATGCTAATAGCAAACCCAACACAGCTTCAACAAACCCAAATTCACCAAAAATTGCGACAATCATTCACCAAATTTCACCCCCATAATGAAAGAATATAAACGAGAAATCAAGAAATGTACCAGAATCATACCGACGAGATGACGAGAAAAACTAACCACCAGAAATTCAGGAGCAGCAGAAGACCTCAAACCATCGAATGGTAGGAATGAAATGTTTGAAGAATGACTCAGCAAAGGACTTCGAGTGAAATCCCCAAATCAGCGCCAAAAATTGAGGAAGAATTTGCATTAATCTCAAGAATTCAAATACCAAACACAAGTGGGAGATTACTAGACTTCGAACAAGTACAAGAATTCGAGAATCGAGGTCAGAATCACAAGAATTGTCGAGAAATTTTCCGGGAAAACGAGCCACGAATTTGAGAAAAATGGAGATTGAGAAACAAGAGCCCTAGAAATTATTGATCGAAGATATTTGCGGAATTAAACTTGCGGAAGAAATTCTCCAATTGCGGAAGAAGAAAACCCAGTTAAATGAAAAATCAATCTGATAAACGAAATCGAACCAGAAATCGCAACCCAGAAAAAATCGCAGAAAATAAGATGAAATTTTGTGAATTTGGAAGAGAATTTGCGGAAGAATTTGAGCTAGGATTCGTCCCGCTCTGATACCATGTTAGAATTTGTATTCAGGGAGGAAGAAAGTAGAAGAAAGTGAGATTAGCCATTGTTGGCTTAATTGAGAGCTCGAAGAGCTAGAGAGAGAATTGAGTAAAATGGCTACATTTTATTATTGATAAGTGGTCAGAATAGTACAACCTATCTTATTTATACTATTTACAATTAGTAATAAAACTAACACTAAGTAACTACAATAACTAAAACTGTATATTCCAACATTCCGTGACTAATTTAATCGATTTAGTGATTAGGTTTACTTTTATATTGGAATTAGACGATCTCTTTTAATAATTTTTGTTAATTATTTGGCTTCATAGGTTGGTTGTTGTCTATCTAAAGAAAAGTATATTATTATTTTCTAAAAAAAATATTTACTATACTCATTTATAAATTTCATCACTTTGCATCCCCTTATTCCATGTGATGGATACTGAAATGCAAATTGAACCCTCAATGTCATAATTTAAACACAACATTCCTGACTACTAAAGTATCAATTATTTAAAGTACTTTAGTTTTTGCGTATTAAATATTTTTGTATTATTGCAGGTTTGTCCCATATGTTCCATAGAGATTACACCACCCGGAGAAAATGTTGATAATGTATAACGTTTACCACTACTATATTCCTGGATTTGCTTATTTTTAGATGTTTTTTTTAGATTTAAAG
Organism: Beta vulgaris subsp. vulgaris; assembly: GCF_026745355.1. Taxonomy (NCBI): domain Eukaryota; kingdom Viridiplantae; phylum Streptophyta; class Magnoliopsida; order Caryophyllales; family Amaranthaceae; genus Beta; species Beta vulgaris. Next base: position 41,057,413 of record NC_079205.1, read on the forward strand.
TTTGTACATTTTAGCTTATGGAGATTGTTAAGACTTTGAAATTCAAAGTCTCTATTCTGTAGCATCAATGTATATTTAGTAAATAATAAGATACCGATGTGTCATGTGTGTATATACATAAAAGAATGAAGTTCCAGTAGAATGTAGACACGTTTATTCTTAGTTATAAAGTTTTTTTTTTTCAGGATATCCGCCAAATATCTTTCAGTGCCATTAGAATTCACACTCCACAGTTATGTACGCGTAAAAATTATAAAAGTTAATTTATGTATAATTTCATGATTATTTACGTTTTGATCAAAAAGGAAAATTCTTGTTTTTTGCTATTTTAATTTATCTTGTGATATTTTTATTGCGGATGTTCATGATAGAGTTTATGAGAAAGTTTAAATATATTTAAAGAGTTTACAGTATAGTACAACGATGATATGTAAAAAGATAACTCCATCCGTTTCGTAAAGGTTTTCCTTGTTACTGTTCCTATAGATACCAAGGAGGATCCATTTGTGTGGGGGTGTGGGGTAAGGTAGGAGAGAAAAAGGGGTGAAGATAAATAAACAAATAAAGAGGGGTTAAAGTAGGAGAGAGAAAAAGAGTCAAATTGAATTAATAATGTACTGGTGGACCATATGATAGGAACATGAGAGGATAAAAAGGAAAAAAAATTCAAATAAGGAATAAAGTAAGAGGAAAGATCTTTTGGAAACACACTTAAACGAAAGCGGGAAGATCTTTTAGGAAACGGAGGGAGTATACAAGAATAATAGAGATATACATCAAAGATAACTAAGGATTATCATAAGATAACTAAAGATATACATATGATCACAACCTTGATATTATATACTTCCTCCGTTCTAAATTAAATGCAACAATTTGGATGGCACAATCTTCTAGGCAATTTCTTAGGATGAGATTAACAAAAAGTAAGGACATGTGACTTTGTTAATTAGGGGAGAGAAAGGGGGACCACAATAGTAAAAAAGGGAGGGGGGGAATGGGGCGCCAGTTTTGGTGAGTGCAATGTGAACCCCTAAATATTGGTGGGAATTGTTTTTTGGCTCCAAAATGATTTGCTCCAAAATTTTAGAATTTCGGAGCCAAAATATTCAAACATTAAAAACCATATTGCTGAGTTTATAAAAGCAGCACCTGTTTAAACCTTTACATGCCATTAAATGTTTTCACCCCCTCCTCTTTTCCTACCGCTTTTAGTGTTGTATTGTTCACAAAAAAAAACCCTCACTTACAAATGGCACTTGCACACATAACACCATATTAAATTGGGAAAATTCCTCAGGTACCCCTGAGGTTTGGCGTAGTTCCCAAATTACCCCCCACATTTGGGGAATTCCTCAGATACTCATGAGGTTTGTGTTTGTGCTCAAGATACCTTACTATGGATGGAAACCTAACGCCGTTAGGTTTTCCTCTCTTTCTCCACCCATCATCCTCCATTGATGAACATGGAAGCTTTCTCTCTCCTCCCAACCCACTCTAAAGCCCTAACCACCCAACCCCCACCACCTCCCCTTCCCTCCCACCCTCACAGCCCCCCACCCATGTTAGCCGCAGCCCCTCCCCCCACCCCCCGCAGTCTGCGCCCCTCCCCCACCCCACCCCGACCCCACCCGTCCAAATCGACGCCCAGAACCCTGTCGAAATCGACCCTACCCCTTCCCCACCCAGTCGAAATCGATGCCCAGTTCAGTTTGGTTAATGAGCAGTGGCGAAATCGAACTTCTTCAGTCGGAGATTTGAGATTTGGAAAAAATAGAGGAGAAAGAGAGAGATTGCGAAAATTGGGGCTGCGGCTGGCAGGGGTGGGGGGCTGCAGGGGTGGGGGGAAGGGGAGGTGGGGGGGTTGGGTGGTTAGGGCTTTAGAGTGGGTTGGGAGGAGAGAGAAAGCTTCCATGTTCATCAATGGAGGATGATGGGTGGAGAAGGAGAGGAAAACCTAAGGCGTTAGTTTCCATCCATAGTAAGGGTATCTTGAGCACAAACACAAACCTCAGGGGTATCTAAGGAATTCCCCAAATATGGGGGGTAATTTGGGAATTACGCCAAACCTTAGGGGTACATGAGGAATTTTCCCTATTAAATTAGTTTATACACATCTCTTTGTACAACCAAAAAAACCCAAAAAAATCAACAAATCCTTTGTTTCAGTCAGCTTGGATGATGGTGAAGTTGTTGATCCTGGATTCTGGTCCATTGAGCAGCTACTAAGGGAAGAATTTTAGCTACATGAAGACATAGAAAATGAGGTAGAAGTAATGACCGAGGAAGAAGAACAACTCGAAGTAAGTATTTGAAGGAAGAAAACATATCTCACACTTGCACAAAGAAGACTAATTGTGGACAATCTGCTTCTATATCAGAATGATGGAAAAATACCATGGGGGTTTCAAAGCAAACTTGCCAAGGAAGTTGGTGTGTACAAGAGCACTATCAACATAATCTACAAAGATGCAATGAAACAAAGAGCATAGGGTAATGCATTAAATGTTTTGAGTAAGAGAGATGGTAAATGTAGGAGGAAACCAAATAACTATTATGATGATTTTTTTGCAATCAGTGCCCCTGCATCTTAGAACCAAAGATAGGGCCTTTGCAGGACACCGAAACTCCCCCATAATACTGTTTATAAGTTGTTGAAAAAGCACAGATTAAGGTAACACCCATCTAGTGACCACCTCAAAATGATAAAGGCACACAAGTTGTCCAGGATGAAGTGGGAGTTGGCCCATCTTCATCCTGGTACACCAACCACTCCAATCTTCACGGACATGCAAAATGGCATACATATTGATGAAAAATGGTTCTATTTGAACCCTAAAATGCGGATATTTTATCTCCTATCTTTGAGAATGATCTATATAAGTGCTTTCAGTCAAAGAGGTTCAGGATTAAAGTGATGTTCATGGGTGTAATTGGGAGGCCAATATATGACACCAATGGAATTGAAATGCATGATGCCAAGTATGGAATCTACCTATTTGTTCACTATGTCAAAGCAAAGAAAAGAAGCAAGAACAGGGAAGCAGACGCTTTTGAGACAAAGGCAGTTGAGTCAGTCACTATAGAAGTCATCAAAAATATGCTTATTTACAATGTCATACCAAGCATTATGCAAAAGTGGCCTACCCATTTACCAAGAAACATTCAACTGCCGCAAGACAATGCTAGACACATATATCAGATGCTGATATGGGTTTCAACGAAGTTGTAACACAGAATGAGTTCAACATACAACTGATAAATCAACCACCCCAATCCCCTGATCTTAACTTGTTGGATTTATGTTTATTTAGTTTCAATCACTTCAACATCAAGCCTTTTTAGAATCTAGATGAGCTAATCACAAGAGTTCAAGATGCTTATGACTTCTATAACACCCAAAAGATTAAATTGCATGGAAACTGTTACAATATGTGATGATTGAGATATTAAAAGTGAAAGGGGTAACAGTTACAAGAACCCTTATAATGAGAAAGCACATTTACAAAGCATTTGGATGTTACCAGATAATGTTAAAGTGGAACAATCACTAGTTGATAAGGCAATTGAGTACCTTAATGAAAGGGAGGTTCCAATATTTTCTAATGTGCAATACTTCAATGAAGATGAGGATGTGGATCGGATTAGAATAGAGGGTAATGCATGTTTTGGCATATGTAACTTACCAATGCACCTTTTAATTTACATCGATGCAAGTACTGATGACTGCTACACCTAACTAGAGACTAAGTTTTAGATGGAACATAAATACATAATGCAATGTTTTATGTATAGCTAATTTAGAGTCATGCATGATGATTGTGAATGCGCTTAGGTAGAACATGATGGCCACTTTGTTTATAGGAAGTGTATGCAAGTTCTGGTTACGCGTCTTTTGTGTACATATGTAATTAATGAGGCGGTCATGTAATGTAATTCATCAAGTTCTAGTTAATGGTAATTAAGGTTTCTTTATTCTATTTATTTTAATGTTACTCAGATGTGAGATCAGGGTATTGGGAACAATCCAAACCAGTCTTATATGGTAGACAAATTAGTAATGATTTGACTTCTTTAATGCATCAGGGATAAACAATAACATCAACACATGACCCATGCTTGATTCCTTAACAAGTTGAAGCACAAAGTGCATCCAAACTTGGAGCTCAGAGCATGTAACACCCCGATAATTCTCTCTTCTAATTATAATATAAAAGTAGAGAATTACCCAAGTATAATTACCCGTGTGATAACGTATCGGCTTATTCAGAATTTTACAGCGGAAAACATACAACTAAACTTTAACCTTTTATTATAAATAAATAAATAAACAAGTATTTAGAGATCAACAATCTAAATGAGTCTTATTCAAACCAACTTAATAATGTATATTCCTACTAATGCAGAAAAATAACATACACTAGCTACACAATTTCTTCACTCCAGATTCCCAATGATGCACATTTGCGAAACTGTAATTTCAATGCTATACTGAGTCTGCTCACCAAAATGGATCATCACAGGATCAATAAGGCAAAGCCATGATCACAAACACAAACAAAGCACGTAATCAGCAGAGCTGAGTACTACATACTAAAACATAAGCATTCCTAACATGATACTAAATAAATAACATGCAGGGATAAATAATAATATAATAATCATATAATATTATGCAGATAACTTTTACTGGAATAAACTCTAAACATCTTTTTATTACTTTAATGGAATAGTTACTTGGACCCGAGCTGTCTTATCTACTAATGCCTTCACTAAGAAGACGAAATACGGGAGCTACCACGTATTACAGAATGACCTACGTTATCGAGGAACCTTTTGTAAAATAGGAATGGGGATCAATCCACCCCCAGGAAAGCCATGACACGCTCACCATGACCCCCAACTCCTAATGTCCAACTCTAGATGTGCACCAGTCTAAAGTCTATAACTATCCTCGTTACACTTTACGTTATTTACATGTTATCTTTTGTTATGACACACATACAAAGCAATTACAGAAATATAAATCAATCAATCAATCACAACTTACTTCTTTTATCTTTGGATTACATAAGTGATCACAACTTACAATCCCAGATTATCCTTTTTAATCTCAAACTTCTTATTTTGTTGAACCGAGCCAACAATAATCTTACCTTTAAAAAGGCATAACTTATCAACTTACCAAATAAGACCCACAGTCCTCATAAGATAGTGAAAATAATACTTGTAAGGGAACATATGAATAACATGATTCAATCTCTTTAACATATATTAATTCCTCATGTGAATCAATAAATAAAATCTCCTTCTACATGCTTACATCAAATATTTCATACAAACATGACAACCTTTACTCATAATAAATCTCAAAATCACATGCTTGCACACAGGCATAAAACATGTAAAAATCAATCATACTAGAAATCACATATGAACTTAATAAGTTCCTATACATGATACTAAAATTCTTTCTCCTTAAATCATGATACTAATCACATAGCACACATGTATGTACGTACCTTGTGTAGACAAATTGAGATGCCACTTTTCTACTCTATCAGTTGCCTAGGAACAATCTCCGCCTAACAAAATAAAACATTGGTATATCAATATACCAATAAATTTACAGCAATAAAACTTCACTTAAAAACGTGTCAAAACCTTTTCTAAAATTCTTTTGACACCAAAGATTATATATTTCAAACCCTAAAATATGGTATGACTAAAATAGGCTTTTAAAATCTTAAAAATAAAGACTTTAATATTTAAATCTCATCTTGAACATAAAATATTAAATATGAAATTCTTTTGCTTAATAATATGAAACATATAATCTGGAATAATTAAAGATACAATCTTTAAACAATAATTTATAAAAATAATACTTAGAAATATTAAATCAATATATATGAAATCAATATATAAGAAAACAAGAAAAGAATCAAAAGAAAAAGGGAGAAAAAGAGTGAAATACCAAAATCGCGAGTGAAATATGACAGCAAAATTGCGAAACTTGAAGAGGCCATAACTGATAGAACTAGGAATCGAGTAATTCTTGAGCCTAAGTTCAATAACTTTTCGAGATATAAAATTTCTAAGAAGAAAATTTTGGCTAAAAATAAACGAACTATGAGAAACTAGGACAATCAGATTCGGGTGAGAGAAAAAAAACGAGTGAAGGGAGGGAAAGAAAACCGTGAGGAAGATAGAATAGAGAGGGCCGAAATTCTTGAGTGTGAGGAGAGAGAAATTAAACCTTTGTGTGGGGTAAAATAATTGGGTATTATTATATCTATAAGGAGGCTTCTTTTTTCGGGCTTAGGAAAAAGGAGATTGGGCTCATTTAAAATTTGTTGATGAATAGGATAAATAAAATAGAACTCGTAACATCAATATAACTCCTTTTTTCTCATATATTTAGGATTTTGGGTTCCTCAAGTCCACTTAGACTTCTTTTCAAATCAACTTGATATTTCAAACATTTATCAAAGCATGCATAAATAAAATATTTTTAACTTTCTTAAATCCTTAAAATAATTTCATTTGACTTTTAAAATAGTCAACCTTCTTTAAATAATCAAATCATTTAAAACTAAATTATGTTTAAATATAAATATATAAGTACTAAAATATATTTATAAAATCCTTTAAAATTATGGGGATTAGTCTACCCCCCTTAAAAGAAGTTTCGTCCCGAAACTTGACACGAAAACTCACATACTTTCAAAAGTTTGAACTCATCTTTTTCAAAAGTTAAAAAAAATTGTGCCACTTGTGCACACTTTTGCTAGCTTAAAACACTTGTGTTACTTATGAACAAGTTTTCTTATTCGGAGAATCAACTTCTTTAGCACTAATATGTGCAAATTGCCCAACATAGGCATACATATGCATGAAAATTTCATAAAATAGACAAAAAGCACGAAATTTATCGCATTTATCCCCCTTAAAGAAAACGAGTTACGCCCTCGTAACTCACCTCAAGGAATAAGTCGGATACTTCTTTCTCATATCATCTTTCGGCTTCCCACGTTGCCTCTTCAGACTCGTGGTTAGACCAAAGGACTTTCACGATGTGGAAATCCTTATTGCGTGTACTACACACTTTCCTGTCGAGAATCTTGACGGGTCTTTCCTCATATGTGAGGTTACTATCGATCTGAATTCATTCAGGCTCTAGGACATGACGCTCATCAGGGATGTAGCGCTTAATTTGGGAAATATGGAACAAATCATGCATCTTTTAATACTCCATTGGCAAGGCCAATCTATAGGCTACTTTCCCAATTCGCTCTAAAATGTCATATGGGCCTACATACTTAGCACTTAACTTGCCCTTTTCCCCAAATCTCATGACACCCTTAGTGGTTGATACTTTTAAGAACACCTTATCACCTATAGCAAACTCATCCTCGTGTCATTTCAAGTTAGCATAACTCTTCTGCCTATCTTCCGCAGCTTAAATTCTAGCTTGAATCAGTCTGACATTCTTAACGGTTTCCTCAATAAACTCTGTCCTCAAGACTATATTTTCACTAAAGTCATTCCAACAAATGGGACTTCTACATTTCCGTCCATATAATGCCTCAAATGGTGTCATCTTAATGCTCACATGATAACTATTGTTGTAGGAAAACTCAATCAGATCTAATTAGTCCTCCCAACTACCTTGAAAGTCAATCGCACATGCTCTCAACATGCCCTTCATAGTCTGGTTAGTGCTCTCAGTCTTCCATCAGTCGCATGGTGAAAGGTTGTACTCATTTTCAATGTTGTCCCAATATTTAATTGGACCTTTTTCCAAAATTTTGAAAGAAACCTAAGTCATGGTCAGAAATGATATCCTTTGGAACTCCATGTAGTCTCACCACATGCCTAATGTAAGTTTTAGTGAGCTACTTCTTTTTCCATGTCTCCTTAATAGGTATGAACACAACGGATTTGGTCAATCCATCCACAATAACCCAAATACTGTCATTTCCACTCCTTGTCCTGGTTAAGGCAGTCACAAAATCCATCGAAATAGAATCCCATTTCCATCCACGAACCTCTAAAGATTGAACCTTCCCCATAGGTCTCTTATGGTCTATCTTCACCTTCTAACAGGTTAGGCACTTAGACACATACTTAGCTATCTCTCGCTTCATATTTGGCCACCAACAGATAACCTTAAGGTCTTTATACAATTTATGTATCATCCCCATGATGTACAGAATATGGAGTATTATGCCCCTAATCCATAAGGCGTCTATTAAGGTCATTACATTTTTGTGGTACACACCACCTCCTTTTAAACCTTAGACTCCCATCATCATGAATCTTAAAGTCAGCTTTCCTACCTTGCTTTAATTTTCTCCTTGATTTTATCTAGGTGCTCATCCCCAACTTGGCCCTCTTTGATCTCATCGAAAACTGACAAACCCAAAGAAAAAGTACTAATTAAGTCTTGCCTCACTTTCCCCAGGATTTAAAATTTCTAAGCTCGGCCTTTGCATATCTCTACACAACTCCTCAATAACTATCAAGGCACTCAAGCTATAACTCGATTTTCTACTCAAGGCATCAACAACCACATTGGCTTTCCCCTCATGATACTGGATGTCTAGGTCATAATTCTTAATCAACTCTAGCCATCTTCTTTGCCTCATATTCAAGTCTTTTTGGGTGAAAATGTACTTTAAGCTCTTAAAATAATTTCATTTGACTTTTAAAATAGTCAACCTTCTTTAAATAATCAAATCATTTAAAACTAAATTATGTTTAAATATAAATATATAAATACTAAAATATATTTGTAAAATCCTTTAAAATTATGGGGGATTACAGAGCATGAGTTATGTGATCTGTTGAGTCCTATCATCATTTGCATTATTTGTGACTATGATCTCTCATACGTGTTCATTGAGATCTTAAAGGACTCAGTTCAACGTGCTTAATATTAGGGACCAACAACAAAATACACAAACCAATTCCAATTACTATCCTGCAACCATTAGGCATATTTAGTCCATTTCGCACAATGAAGACAATGCCTCATTTGGCACATGAAGGGAATGCACCAGTTTTGAGGAAATCACGGAGGGGCTCATAATCCACAAAAAGATCATCAGAAAAACTTATGCAACAAATCATCACAACAACTTAATATTGATAGAATAGGCAATAAATCATCACACATGACCAACTGTAATACCCCAAATTTTCAAAGATTATTTTATTATTATTTATTAAGATTTAATATTATTTTCGCTTAAAAATTATTTTGTGATAATGAGATTTCATTTGTCAACTGCGTTTATTAAAATAATAATTTAATTTAGTTTGATTTATTTTAACAAGTTTCAACTAAATTTTACTTATTATTCATTTCATTATCAAACTATTTAAATTGATTTATGGATACCTTGGTTCATTGTCCATCCACATTGGTAATCCAAGCCCAAACATTAGTCCATAGTCCAAGTCCATGTGTCTTTTACCAAAAAGAAAAGTTAAAAAAAAAAAAAAAAGAGAGAGTGAAAAGCTTCTTTCACGTCTCCCTCCCTCCTTCCTCTTCTTCCTCTTCTTCAAAAAAAAAATCAGCAGTAAAAGAATTAAATTAAATCAGCAACTTGCAATATTTGTCAGTGAAAATTTAATCTCCCAACTAATATCAGATTATAGGGGAGGTAAACATTGAAGAAGCTACAACACCATAGCTTCACCTCCCTACACCATAGCCTCCATTAATGGGGACCTAACCAAGCTTGAAAATTTCTGACCAAATCCCTCTATAAATACTGACTCCATTCTCATCAGATTTCTCAAGCAAAACCACTTCAAAGGTTTGCTTCATTCCCTCTCTCCCTCTTTAATTTCTGAAATTCTGATTTTTAGAGATAAAATAAAAAAAATAAAATTTCAAAACCACCATTACCACCAACCCAGAACCGCCGGAAAAACTTCGAACCACCAGAAAATCCGACCAGCCACCCGCACCACCTAAGCCGCGCCTCCCTTGCGCGCAACCCCTCGCGACCCAACTCCGCGCCCAGCCAACCCCGTCGCAATCCCCTACCCAGGTTGTCGCGGTTCTCTGTCGCCCAGCCCAACCCTTCGCGACCCTCGCCTGCTTCCCCTCGCCTGAACTCCGCCGGAAATCGCCGGCCAAAACCACCCACAAACTCCCCTCCTTCCCTTCCCTCTGTCGCCTCCCCTGCCTTCTCTCTCCTTCGTTCCTTTTCCTTCCTTTCTGTTTTTTGAAACTGATTCAAAGAATCAGTAAAAGAGGACCCCCCCTTCCCTTTTTAATGAGTTTTGTTATTTTACTTTTATTTTAAAAAAAAACTAAAGCCCATAAACTTCCTAAACTAGCTACATTAATTAATTAGTGTATTTTATTAATCTTTTACAAACTTGATAATGTTTTCTGATTTTCTAAATTAACACAAGGAGTAACATAAAGTTATTTTTCTATGTTTAAAATAGTTGTTTAAGTTAATAAAATTAAGATTGAAGTAATTTTATGAATATTCAAAATGATTCCATATATAGTGTGAAAACTATAAAACTTTATAAACTCTCTTAAGTTCATTAAGAATTTCTTTAAAGTTATTTGAATTATTTAAATTGTTTATTTTAAAAAAAAGGGGTTATTTAGGAACTAACTTAAATCTCGTTAATATTGTAGACTCCGGTTTCGTAGACAAGGACTATCAAGAGCGCTAACACGTTCGTGAACTTAACTTTGGGCACGCGTCACGAGGTAATCTCCGATGTCCATCTAAACATAGATCCCGCTAGTGTAAAATGAATTGGTTACTTGATTATTATGTGCTTATAAAATTTATAATTATGGACTATAATTATGGATTCGAATAACAAATGGACAACAACTCTGGATTCTGATTATGATTTATGAATAATGACGAAGGACGATGTACGATATGACAACGATGTTACTATAACGTTATCGGTTAATGTTAGCTAATAATGATATGATTATTATTATTATATTATTATTATGATTATTATTATTATGATTATTATTATTGTTATTATTATTACTTTATGAATATTATTATCGTTATTAACTTTGAACTTTATGGAAGTTGGAATTGATAAGAAATTGTGATAACAAAATGATTACGAATCTGAGACGATAAACGAACTCAAGTGATTGGAAATATGAAATAAGTTTATTGAAATCTCTATGAATGAATTGAGATTATGATGGATTGAATATGTTCACACTGGTTTGAACAAGATGACGTAATTGAATAAGATGACGTAAATTGAATAAGATGATGTAAATGTATATGTGAATTATGTGATGACGTGAATTAAAAGATGTTAATCACGTAAAGTGAAATATCGGAGGGAAATGATGAACAGGTTGCCCTGTATGAGTGGTTCAGCGGCCCCTACAGGTTCTCTGGTTACTATGCTGATTATTCTGTTAATGTCTTCCTTCTAACTTGATGTGATCCAAGTAGAAGGGGTGTGCACACTAGGGACTCTGTTATGGCCATTATGATTCTCGTAGGTGGTTACAGGGTTTCGTCCCGGCCTACAAGTAGGTGGTTACAGGGTTTCGTCCCGGCCTACTATGTTGAAGTAAGTGGTTACAGGGGGTTTCCCCGGCTTACTGGCGTTCTCTTTCCTCTCCTTGAATAATTGAGATAATTGAATAATGAAATGATTATCAGTGTATATATTGTGTACATGTGTTATGACTTCCAAAACTATTAGTATACTATTTTACAAAGTATTTTCAACTTAAGTATTTTACGGGATGGAGTTGGAATTACTCAGTTTATCTGATTTTTGGGAGCTTGTCTCTCTTGTCTCTTTTCAATGTATTTGTGCAGGTGGGTGATCGAACGGGGGAACAAAAGGGAGATCACTTAGAGTTGTCATCCACTTAGCCTATGATTAGCTTCCGCTGGAACTCTGAAACTTTTAATTAATTAGTGATGTCTAATAAACAATTTACTTAGTTGTTTTGTTTAATGAATTTAAGTTGGTGTGTTGTAACTTAGCCTTGCAATTGTTTCCAAGGAGATAATTGCGGCGGTAACACCTCCCCGTCGGATCGAACCCTCGTGGATCCGTTTTTCCCCGAAGACCCGAGTTTATTCGAATGGAAAAAGGGTTCGGGTCGGCGGGGGTGTTACAGTAATGGTATCAGAGCTGAAACCTAGCCGGAAGTGCGGAGTATTAGACTTTGCATCGCCTAGGTATGATCCTTTGGGAATTTAGATGTTGAGGAAGTTCAGGTTAATTTCGATGGCTAAGTAATGGTATCCGAGCCGAGTTAGATTAACTAGGGAAAGATTAAAATTGTTAAAATATAGAGATTAAGGAAATGAATCAAATAGGTTTAAACTTAAAAATTTGATTAAGAAGTCAAGATAATAAATATTTAGGAGAAATGAAATTAGGATTAAAATATGTTAAGGGTTTAGTATGGGTACGAATGGGTTATGGTGCATGTATGAAAGTACTCGTTAAAGGTACTTATTAATTGTTTATATTTTATTAGATGGCCAGGACTCGCATGACTGCCAGGAAATGCACCAGAACCCCTCTCAAGGACCTTACCTTCTAAGAATGAGGGTAGGAGAGCTTATTTCAGCCTACATCTATAGGTTGCGTCTGACCATGAAGTGTTATCACCTCAATGAAGGTCAGGAAATTCAGATTACCTCACGACACCTAGACAAGCCGATGTCTTAATTCACACTCTCCCCAATGATGGCCCTATGCTGAAATCAAGAGTGAATACTCCGATATACTGAAAAATGGAAGGCCAAACTATGAAAGATACACGTGGAAAGGGAAGTGGTATCTCACTTTGAGTTACCTGGAGAAAAGGATGCTCGATGCCAGAGCCAAATGGCTTAATTACTACCTAACCTCCGATGATGATGAACCACTATAGTGATAATGAAGTAATAGAAAGAAGCCCTACCCCACCCGTTGAAAACCATGGAGAAAATGAAAATGAAGATGATGATGAAGACCCGTCCGAGGATGAAGAGTAAAACCTTCAACCTTAGCTAGTCGTAACCACTAGGAATCTAAATAACCTGTAGTAGACTTATTAACGTTAATGTTAACTTATTTGTTTATGATGCTAGTATATCTTAGTTATGAAAACTAAGCTGACTCTTATGTGATGAAATTGCATGAGTAATGAAATGACGAAATTTTAGTATATGAACCGAGTAGAGGGTGAAATGAAGTGAATTGAATGACTCTTGATTATATATTTTATGTGAAATAGCCCTTGTTTAAAGATCAATGTGAATGGTGGAACACCAATGTGAATAACGCAGGTAGCTTATGCAATACGTTTATACACGATCTAGAGGAAGACGTCAAGAAAACCAAATGGCCGAAACTCCGGAACAAGTTGCAGCACGACTTAGGACTCTCGAGCAATTAGCTCAAAACTTCGGATTAGTTCTTCAAAACCAGCTCAACAATAACCACCATGGGGATGATCCACAAGCCGCAATGGCGAAAAAGATTTCCTCTCTGAAACCACCAACCTTTGTTGGTAGAGAAGACCCATTCTTCTCGAAAATTGGATAAGAGACTTCGAAAAGATTTTCACGGCCACGGGTACGCCTGAGGCCCAGAAAGTGACCAAGCGACCTTTTATTTACACGAAGATGTCGATACTTGGTGGAAAGTGTAGAACCCATTGTTAAAGCTCAAGAGAACTTTAACTGGGAAGCGTTTAAGATAGCGATTAAGGCTCGATTCTTCCCCGAGCACATTCGTAGGCAGAAGTACAATGAGTTTAGTAGATTCAATCAGAGTTATAACATGAGTGTGCAAGAGTACGCTCAGAAATTTAATGAGTATGCTCGCTTCTGTCCACTGTAGTTCCTGATGAGGGAACTAAAGCTCAAAAGTTTGAGGACGGACTTAAGTTCGATCTTCAGACTCGATGGGAGGTAGTACCTCAACTACTTTCGCAGGAGCATATGCTAAGGCCTCAAACTTAGAGAGAATTCTGCAGCGTGAAAGAGAAGTGCTAAGTACATAAGAGAAAGGAACCTGCGAGCAACAGCAACAACCAAGGGTAGACAAAAGGCCCAACAACATGGTGGAAACAACAACAACAATGGTGGACGCTACAAACACTCAGAATTATGGACAACATGCCCAGCAAGGAAATAGGATCCAAAAGAACTATGTTTGCAAGAAGTGTCACAAGAGACCATCAGGTTCACTTGTTTGGGTGAAAGAATCAAATGCTACGAATGTGGAGAATTAGGTCACAAATCGTTCAATTGTCCCAAGAAGCAAGCTCCGAATGGACTAAATGCGAACAATAGTAGCAATGGTAACAATAATGGAGGTGGAAACAGAGTTCAAAACTTCGTTAATAACCGCCCCGATGAAGGAAATGCTGCTGAGAACAGAAACCAGAACAACCGCTCTTTTGGAAGTGGAAATGGAAACTTCGGAACGAATGGCAATAGAGACTACACCAATGGACGAATCAATGTCATGAGCCGAGTTGAAGCTGACACCGATGCTAACGTTGTGACTGGTACTTTTCTCGTGAACTCAAACCCTACTCATTATTAGATTTCTAACTTAAAGTTCGAGGACGAACTTTGTTTTTAAGGAGGAGTAGATGTAATACCCCAAATTTTCAAAGATTATTTTATTATTATTTATTAAGATTTAATATTATTTTCGCTTAAAAATTATTTTGTGATAATGAGATTTCATTTGTCAACTGCGTTTATTAAAATAATAATTTAATTTAGTTTGATTTATTTTAAACAAGTTTCAACTAAATAATTTACTTATTATTCATTTCATTATCAAACTTTTAAATTGATTTATGGATACCTTGGTTCATTGTCCATCCACATTGGTAATCCAAGCCCAAACATTAGTCCATAGTTCAAGTCCATGTGTCTTTTACCAAAAAGAAAAGTTAAAACAAAAAAAAAAAAAAGAGAGTGAAAAGCTTCTTTCACGTCTCCCTCCCTCCTTCCTCTTCTTCCTCTTCTTCAAAAAAAAAATCAGCAGTAAAAGAATTAAATTAAATCAGCAACTTGCAATCTTGTCAGTGAAAATTTAATCTCCCAACTAATATCAGATTATAGGGGAGGTAAACATTGAAGAAGCTACAACACCATAGCTTCACCTCCCTACACCATAGCCTCCATTAATGGGGACTTAACCAAGCTTGAAAATTTCTGACCAAATCCCTCTATAAATACTGACTTCATTCTCATCAGATTTCTCAAGCAAAACCACTTCAAAGGTTTGCTTCATTCCCTCTCTCCCTCTTTAATTTCTGAAATTCTGATTTTTAGAGATAAAATAAAAAAAATAAAATTTCAAAACCACCATTACCACCAACCCAGAACCGCCGGAAAAACTTCGAACCACCAGAAACCGCCAGCCAGCACCACCTAAGCCGCGCCTCCCTGCGCGCAACCCTCGCGACCCAACTCCGCGCCCAGCAACCCGTCGCATCCTACCCATGTCGCGTCTCTGTCCCAGCCCAACCCTCGCGCCCCGCCTGCTTCCCTCGCCTGAACTCCGCCGGAAATCGCCGGCCAAAACCACCACAAATCCCTCCTTCCCTTCCTCTGTCGCCTCCCCTGCCTTTCTCTCCTTCGTTCCTTTTCCTTCCTTTCTGTTTTTGAAACTGATTCAAAGAATCAGTAAAAGGGACCCCCTTCCCTTTTTAATGAGTTTTGTTATTTTACTTTTATTTTAAAAAAAAACTAAACCATAAACTTCCTAAACTAGCTACATTAATTAATTAGTGTATTTTATTAATCTTTTACAAACTTGATAATGTTTTCTGATTTTCTAAATTAAACAAGGAGTAACATAAAGTTATTTTTCTATGTTTAAAATAGTTGTTTAAGTTAATAAAATTAAGATTGAAGTAATTTTATGAATATTAAAATGATTCCATATATAGTGTGAAAACTATAAAACTTTATAAACTCTCTTAAGTTCATTAAGAATTTCTTTAAAGTTATTTGAATATTTAAATTGTTTATTTTAAAAAAAAGGGGTTATTTAGGAACTAACTTAAATCTCGTTAATATTGTAGACTCCGATTTCGTAGACAAGGACTATCAAGAGCGCTAACACGTTCGTGAACTTAGCTTTGGGCACGCGTCACGAGGTAATCTCCGATGTCCATCTAAACATAGATCCCGCTAGTGTAAAATGAATTGGTTACGTGATTATTATGTGCTTATAAAATTTATAATTATGGACTATAATTATGGTTCGAATAACAAATGGACAACACTCTGGATTCTGATTATGATTTATGAATAATGACGAAGGACGATGTACGATATGACAACGATGTTACTATAACGTTAAATCGGTTAATGTTATAATAATGAATATTATTATTATTATATTATTATTATATTATTATTATTATGATTATTATTATTGTTATTATTATTACTTTATGAATATTATTATCGTTATTAATTTTGAACTTTATGGAAGTTGGAATTGATAAGAAATTGTGATAACAAAATGATTAGAATCTGAGACGATAAATGAACTCAAGTGATTGGAAATATGAAATAAGTTATTGAAATCTCTATGAATGAATTGAGATTATGATGGATTGAATATGTTCACACTGGTTTGAACAAGATGACGAATTGAATAAGATGACGTAATTGAATAAGATGACGTAAATGTATATGTGAATTATGTGATGACGTGAATTAAAAGATGTTAATCACGTAAAGTGAAATATCGGAGGGAAATGATGAACAGGTTGCCCTGTATGAGTGGTTCAGCGGCCCCTACAGGTTCTCTGGTTACTATGCTGATTATTCTGTTATGTCTTCCTTCTACTTGATGTGATCCAAGTAGAAGGGGTGTGCACACTAGGGACTCTGTTATGGCCATTATGATTTTTCGTAGGTGGTTACAGGGGTTTCCCCGGCCTACAAGTAGGTGGTTACAGGGTTTCGTCCCGGCCTACTATGTTGAAGTAAGTGGTTACAGGGGGTTTCCCCGGCTTACTGGCGTTCTCTTTCCTCTCCTTGAATAATTGAGATAATTGAATTAATGAAATGATTATTCAGTGTATATATATGTGTACATGTGTTATGACTTCCAAAACTATTAGTATACTATTTTACAAAGTATTTTCAACTTAAGTATTTTACGGGATGGAGTTGGAATTACTCAGTTTATCTGATTTTTGGGAGCTTGTCTCTCTTGTCTCTTTTCAATGTATTTGTGCAGGTGGGTGATCGAACGGGGGAACAAAAGGGAGATCACTTAGAGTTGTCATCCACTTAGCCTATGATTAGCTTCGCTGGAACTCTGAAACTTTTAATTAATTAGTGATGTCAATAAACAATTTACTTAGTTGTTTTGTTAATGAATTTAGTTGGTGTGTTGTAACTTAGCCTTGCAATTGTTTCCAAGGAGATAATTGCGGCGGTAACACCTCCCCGTCGGATCGAACCCTCGTGGATCCGTTTTCCCCCGAAAACCCGAGTTTATTCGAATGGAAAAAGGGTTCGGGTCGGCGGGGGTGTTACAGTACTAAATTAAATTATTATTTTAATAAACGCAGTTGACAAATGAAATCTCATTATCACAAAATAATTTTTAAGCGAAAATAATATTAAATCTTAATAAATAATAATAAAATAATCTTTGAAAATTTGGGGTATTACACCAACAAATCCTCACCACACAGGGGACTCATGGGGATGTCACCAAGTTATGAACAAAGGTTAGACAACAAATTATCACAACAAATCAATGATAACAGAATAGGCAATAAATCATCACAGATCACCAAAAAATCATCATCATATAAGGGACTCATGGGGATGTCACGAACTTGTGAACACAGATTAGGCAACAAATGATCACAACAATTAAGTGATAACAGAGTAGCCAACAAATCATCACAGACCACCAACAAATCATCATCACAGAGTAAATTAAAAGACAAGAAGAGTGATGACAAAGCCTCGGGAACTCTTTTAGTTCCTTTGTGTAGTAATAGGAAACAATGCTCGGTTGGATCCAATTCCTCCCCTTCAAGATAGGGACTTATAGGGATCTCAAGACCATCATCATCAAAGTCCTCCTCATAATCCTCGTACAGTCCTTTAAAAATACAAAGGTTGCCATCATCATCTTCACAGAACATATCGTGGTAAATCCCCCTCTTTCCCACTTTCTACCATAGACATCCCCTCCCAAGGTAGACCCTCATTTTCCTCTTTCATATCCTCAACCTCCATCTTGGGTTGATCAACCTTCTCCTTGCCCTTCTTTTGGGCTAAACAACCTTCATTAAAACCCACCTGCCTCAATCCACAAACAATGGTGGGAAGGACGTGCTTTTAGCCATGATTTTGTCTTTCTCCTCCTCACTCGCGGGATCTACAATTTTTACACCATTTCCCTTAAATATTAGAACAGAAAACCTTGATCTAGGTTTAGGTTTAGGGGACTTACCAGAGGGGGTGTTAAAAAGCAACTTCTTAATCGCTAATTTTTTTTCTTCCATTTTCTCAACCGTTTTCATCACCTTCTCCAACACTTTCAAGGATTATTTGCTCAAATAACTTGCTGCTTCACCGAAGTAAAAAATTTTCCAATCATAAGGACTTCCATCAGAAATCGAATTTGCCAGATCTCTGCAAATAATCATCTCTTCCTCCATTTTGCATTGACGGTTGCGTCTGTTAGTGGTTGTGTGTTTATCATGGTTGAATTTTGGTGCGAGAAAATGAGGAGAGAGAAGAATACGAAGAGAGAGAAGAAGATGAAGAAGGAGAAGGGAGAAGAACATGAAGAAGGAGAAGAGAGAAGAAGAAGATGAGAATCGACTGAAGAGTGAGAATTTTGAAGGGTTAGGGTTATGGGTTGAGAAAGGGGGGGGGGGGTTGATGAACATTAATTGATCAATTCAATTTCATCTGGGTTGTTGGTAGTTGGGATGTTGAAAAGTGAGATCTGAAAATTGGTGGAAATCATTAAGTAAGGAAGTAGGATTATGATTTTAATATATTTTTTGAGCCCAAATTAGTTTAACTAAATAAGACTTAATTAGTTTTAGTAAGGCTATATGCGTAATTTCACACTCAATTTTTTACGAAGAATAGAAAGAAGTAAATTGTTGCATTCAATTTGAAATTGTCGTTTTTAGAAATTGTTGCATTTAATTTGGAATGGAGGAAGTACTATGAGAAATCAAATAATATCCTAACGATAATATGTTATCTCTAACATTCCCCTACAAGATAAATCGCTGAAGGGGAAGTTCATCCTTGGAAAATGGGTACTTAATGGCCAAGTGATTGGTCGTTGCTGGCTATGAGAATTACACATCAATCATGAGGATAATGAGGTTGCATAATTTTTTTTTTGTAAAAGGAAGAGAAAGAAAAAAAATGGGGAATGCAGGCTTAGTGAGGAAAAGAGGAGAGGTAAATTTTTTCTAATTATTATTTTTAAGAAAGTGAATGAAGGAGTGAAGTAACATTGAAAAGCATTACGGAGTTGCAACAAAATGTTTACAAATAATAAGGTTTTGTTTTCATTGTTTTGTTTGGGAATCCTAATGAGACTGGGATTCTGTAATGTTAGTTTTATACCACAATATTGGGGTTTTGGGTAGGAAACCACGAGAGTTGTGTGGGATGTTATGGTTTTATATCTACTTTTTCCCCCTCTTTTTAGTTAAAATGTGGCTAATAATACTCTTAGGAGCTGTTTTATACTAACATTTTTCATCTAGTTGTGATTTTGTGTTTTATGATAGTTTACAGGTTTTAGGGCTTTTTTTAACCTATTTTCTGCTATTCTGGACGCCACAATGGATTGGAGAGAGTTAGGAGTCACGTGTACCAGTTCTCGAGGCCCGAAGCTGTTTCTAAAGCCTTCGGGTATGAAGAGGTTTGAAGACTTGGCGTCAAAACCCAAGTAAGCTTAGTTTGAAGGGCCGCCCCATCGGCGATCATTTTCCTCAAGCAGTTGATGTTTCGGGCACGATCAGACGTTGTTCGCCCAGTAGTAATTCGCTAAGGACGCCCGATCTGGCGCCTTGCTTGCTGAGCCTGCTGAAGACCTATGCTGCTGGAGGACCGCTCGATTGGGTCGGGCGCACGATGCCTGATAGGGCGGTTGACACGGAAGCTAAATCCAGACTTTTTATTTCCTTTTTCATCTTTTTTTAGGAGTTAGTATAAATAGCTTTGTGAAATATTTGGCAAGGACCTTTTTTCTGATTTTTAATTTACGTTCATTAGTTTTCCTAAACACTAGTTTTCTCCCTCTAGCCTAATTATTGAACGTTAGAGATTGTTCAAGTTTAATTCAAGTTCTTCCATTTTCCTTTCAATTGGTAATTGTCTCTTCCATTGTTCTTATTTACTTTCAAGTATTTGTGTCTTATTATTTTTAATAATTGCTTAAAAGTATGAATTTCAAGAGTTATTGTTTTTACTATATATATTTGTCTTGAGTGAGTAGATTCATCTGTAGGGCTTAGTGAGGGAAGCCATGCTTATCCCATGATATATTATTCTTGATTTCTTTTAGTATTATTTAGGTTGTGGTTAGAGAAATTCCAGTGTGATTCAATTTCATCTGCAATTTATGTTAGTGTATAATTTCATGAATTGTTTTCTGGCTAATAGTTGTTTGTATTGACTAAGATCTTACTTTTAGAGGCCTAGAACACACCCGTGAGTCTGATTATGTGATGTGATCATACTGCATATGTTGCCTTGAGAGTGTTAAGACCAACCACAGGATTAACACATACTCTATATGCTCGATCCTATACCTAAGTATTATTAGTTGTCTAAACCCCCTGATTACTATAAGCATTGGTAGGTGGTTGCCGTGTACTCCTAACCAAATATAATTAACCTACTCTCATGCACACTAAGAAAGTATAGTAGAAGTAGGGATCGTATCCACGGGGAGCGAAGGAACTTGATCGAAAATTAGTGAATTAAGAACCCTAGTATGTGCTAAGGCCAAAGTAACCGAATTGGGGGGATTTGGAACAGTGTAAGTAAACTAAACTACGCACAAAATTAAAACACGAAAGGATTACAATATAAAAAGGTGTTGGACTCAATTAGCATCCACCCTAACCTAGTTTGTGATCACGAAACCTTAACCCTTAACACTTCCTATGGTCACCTATTGAGAAGTCTAGACCTCTATCCTCCTAGATCGTGGCTAAACACACGATCCGCTGTGTTTGGACCACCCTTACTATGACTTAAATCAAATGAATCGCACTTAAGTCCAAACCAAAGTAGAATTAAGGTCGAGGAACATGATAGGATTACTAATTATCAAAGCAATAACATTCAAATAATAACCACTGCTTCTCTAAGTGCACAAGATTAATGTTCCAACATTTAATCGAACACCTAGTATGCTACATGGAGCTAGGAACATAACAATCCGATTATGCACCTAGAGCTAGCATTAGATGAATCACACAACACTACTAGCAACGTTCCTAGCAAATATTATGCAAGCATGATGGAAGTAAATACAAGAAGCATCACAATGACCATAGAGAAAGTAAAGAGTAAGAACTTCTCACAAATAGATTAGAGCTTCAACAACCAAATCCAATATAGAAGTTTAAGCTAGCAAAGCCATAGAATTCATTACAAATCTACCAAAGAAGAGAAGAAGAAACCTTGTAAAGCAATATTCTTTTTCGCCTTTCTCTCGTAGTTAGAACAAAAAACTAAAACTAAAATTACAACCTAACCCTCCAAGGGAGGAAAAGCAAACAAAAAGGCGGCTGACACAGGGCTCGCAACTCACGACAGCCCTCGCGACACTGATTGCGGGTCGCGGCGTAGAGCCTGCCTCAAAACCAGACCTTTATGCCCAAACTTGAGACTTGGAAGAAAAAAAAGGCCTAAGCAGCATAACTAAACCTAAGCCAACTGCACCTAACCAGACCTAGCCTTTACTATTGATGATCAGTCAAGCCCAAACTCACCTCAATTGACCCAACCTGATTTTGTCCAACAAACCGAACTCTCCCTAATTACATGTCCTACACAAAGGAGAAACCCAAGATTCCCTGAACTACTATTGTGTAGCCCACCATCCTCACAAGCCCAAATTCACCTAAACTCTCAACAATTATCCTAGCCCCAAATTCACCTAAACTCGCAACCATCTTCCCAGCCTCAAACTACTGTAAATTTCCCACCATTATCCCAGCCCCAAATTCACCTACCCCCCCCCCCCACATACACAGGACCACATTGACTTCAACATCCCACTGACCAAGGACTAAAATGAACCTAGTTCCCCCACTGACCCAGGTGCAAAAGGAACCTAATTCCCCACTGAACCGGGACCAAAATGAACCCAATCCACCACCTTCCAACACTGTAGGGGAAATCACACATCTAAAGACCGTTACAACCTTTCTTCATGAGAAGAAGATGGCTAGGACCACAACTAAAAAAAGGGCATTTGGGTTCCTAAATCTACCTCCACTAGTGCCAATGTTGATATTAATGTTGAAGTAAATAGGACTAGGAGATGTAGGATCACAGTTGTAGCTTTGGAGGGACCGAATTTCAGTGGTGAGGGTGACAGTGAGAGTGAAGAGGAGTAGGTGCCAGGTGTGAATGATAAAGATGATGGGACTGATAAGAGTTTTTTAGTCTGTCGTTAAGGCACCAAAAATCGCTTCTCAAACAATATTTATAAAACCTAACAAGCAATTACTAAGAAAATAGTAAGGGCGAGTCAAGGGTAGATCCACAGGGAAAATGGGATTAATTAAGGTCTTCAAGTCTAGATTACCTAATTGAAAGGTGGGGGTTTTAAAAGATTCGGTAATAACTATGACTAGCTAATATCAAGAACTAGCAAATAACACGAGTTAGAATATCAAATTAGAAGACACTAGAGTTAAGGTTACTAGTATGGATCAAAGTGGAGCAACGATTATTAATGCGATGGTGAAGCAAAGGAGACGATTATGCAAGGTTTAGTTTTCCTCTAAAATACTCAAGTCCTTTCTCGAATGGTCCTCGAGAATGATCGCTTAATCAATCAACTAAATCCTCTCTCGAATGGTCTTTAGTCAATTGATTAAGAGATCCAATGAATTCAGAAAACCCCTAAAGCCCCTTAATTTCTACCCAATATTTTCGCCTAAAAAATGAAGTTGATACTTGGGGATGATAAAAGAGTTCAAAATTCGATTTAAGAACATTTGAATTCAAAATACCAAAGTGTAAATGTGATCAATATATATCCTAAGGCCTCAAAACACCAAGATCAATGCAAAAACAACTTTAGAACATCACAATCACATTAACAATACATTCAAACCCTAATACATACTTTCACCCTAATCCTAGATAAGAAACTATTCACTAATCATGGATTCTAAGCAATTAAACATGAAATCTATGACTAATCTAGGGCTAAACACACTAGTAGAATAAATGCTTATTGCTGCGGTCATTAAGTGGCCTATTACGACGGTTTTGGCCGCACAACAATTAAGGGGGCAGCAAAAGGTAATTAATATATTTCTGCGGTTTCTGGGTAAAATCGCAGCAATATATATTTTATATCAGATTCAAAAAGTATATTGCTTCGGCTTCTAGGGATTACATTACACTGAATAAACGAACAAACAAATCTGAAACAATAAAAATAAAAATATACAAGAATTCACATATAATAGGCAGAAATAATATTGTTGATTCAAATTCCAACGTTATGCTAAACTGAAATCAACCTATCAACAAAAAAAAGAAACTGAATCTGAAACTAAAACTGAAATCAGCCACGAAACGCCACCATCGACGACCTTTTGGTTCTCATCCATGGTGGTGGTGCGATTCACGAGCGACAAAGGCCGGCGAGCGACGAAAGCCAGCTGCGACAAAGCACGGCGAGCGAGAAGGACGGCTAGTGAGAAGGAAGGAGAGCGAGAAGGATGGCGAGCGAGAGCTAAGGCGAGCCACCAGCGCCGAAGAGGAGAGTAGTGCAAAGAGGAGAGCGAACCGTCTATGCGAAGAGGAGAGAGGATAGTGAGGAGATAGTGGGTGAACCGTCTGTGCGAAAAGGAGATAGAAGAGGAGAGAGGATAGTGAGGAGAGAGAGGGTGAAACGTCTGTGCGAAGAGGAGAGAGGATAGTGAAGTGGATGGCTTATGAGAGAGAGAAGGTGGAACAAAACCCTAGTTGGGCCATAAATTTTTTTATACTTAGAACAATCTATATTGTTGCGATTTTCCCGAGGAACCGCAGCAATATATATAAATAATAATTTTTTATACTATTTCAATATATTGCTTCGGTTTTTTCGAGAAACCGCAACAATATGTAGTCAAAAATTTTTTGTTGAAACCATATTGCTGCGGTTTTTGGCCGAAACCGCAGCAATATGGTTATTTTGTATTTTTTCTTTTCTTTTTATGTTATATATTGTTGCGTATGGGTAAAACCGCAACAATGTCACCGCAACAATAAATAATTATTCAACTAGTGACATGATCAAGGGATGATTAATCTAGTAGAAGTAACAATTATAAAATATAATTAAGGAGAACTAATAATAAGAAAGAAAAGATATGAAAAGATGGAATAACAACTGAAACTTTGAAATTAAATTGAATGAAAAGTACCTTAGATGTTCAGGAATCACAAACTATGATCTAGGAATCTCAAATCTAGCACAAGCTTAATGTTTTTTCTCTCTAATTTAAACCTTAATAATCTATCTAGTCTAGAATAATAGTGCATCCAACACTACTAATAAAAAAATACAATGCTCTAAGACAAGCCTCAAATATTTTTCTTTGCAGATTCGAATGGTGTGGGCGCACCACAACCAGGCGCGGGCGCACAATTCTTTCTGATCTGGTCGGACAATTCAACTTAAAACGACCGTAGCTTTTTCGTTTTATATTCAAATCAAGCTTATGACCGTTTGTTGGAAAGATATTGAAACAAGCATTCACCTCCAACTAGAATTACCTTCATCCTTTTTGTGATTTGAATCTTTTGTACATTTGAAGTTCCCCATATAAGATTTTACGACATTATGTGCTCCTTTGTGCGAGGGAACATAGGGCATGGTGCAAGCATACAATTTCTCAACGTGTGCTCTATTTTCATTGCTTATTTTTTCCAACTCTACGAATCATATCCATCTTAGGTAGTTCCACCTATATTAAGAATATCGCAAAATAGGGTGAAAGCAAATGTACTAGAAATTCGGTCAAAAATGACTGAAAATCTAGCAATATATCACTATGATCAAGAATGATCAAGTGAATGAAATAAAAGGGAAAATGGAGAAGAAAGAAGGAAGAAAAAAGATAAAGAGGATCAAAATGAGCTAAAAGAGTAAAAGGAGTCCATAAAGTGCGTTAAAAACACACTTATCAGGGACTGATCAAGAAGTTGATGGTAATGATTTTTTAGAGGAAGAGGATGTTAATGAGCTATTGCACCATAATTTTGTTGATGGTGGGTGGGAGGCATTTAGGAACTCATATTGGAATGCTGAAGAAGGAGGATTTTTCAATAGGATGTATGAAAATGGTGTTATATATGATGATGTTGAGATGGGGAAGATTTTTTTAAAAACCATGGATGCTTTTTGTGGACAAAGATCACTTCAAAGACACCTTGAGAGACTACGGTGTACAGGAAGGTTTTGCCTTAGTTGTCATTAGGTCAGAGGAGCTTAGGTATACAGTAGAGTATGCTGATGAAAGGTGTGGGTGGAGAATCCATATTGTTAGGCTAGGGATGGGTACACTTGGGCAATCAAAACAATGAAGCAAAAGCATATTTGTGATTTGAATTTAGTAACTAATCCTATGGTGAACTGTGAATGGGCAGCCAGAAAATTATTAGAGGATATTAGAGTAAATGTGGACATTAGAGGGAAAACTGTGAATGAGATGCTTTAGATACATATGGTGTGAGAATGGCAACTTTCACACTTTACAAAATGAAAGATAAGGCAATAAGAATCATCCAAGGAGGTCATGATGATTCCAACACAAATCTACTAACCTATTGTGAGCTGCTTAAGATGAATAACCCAAACTCAGTTTCCTTCTATACTTGGGCAATATTACAGAGGCCTGAAAAGCCTCTACAGTTGAGGTCCATTTTCATTAGCTTCCATGCTCGTTTCAAAGGCTTAATAGATGGTTGTATGGGTTTGGTTGGTGTTGATGGCATCCATATTAAAGGGAATTTCGGAGAGATATTGTTGTCTCGTGGGATGGAAACAATGAGATATTTTTTGTAGCAGTTGCTATATTCTGAGAATAAGACATCATGGAGTTGGTTCCATCATCTGAAGAAAACTTTGACTGCAAGTGGAAGGTCAAACTGGACCATTATGTCAGATAGGCAAAAGTTAACCCTACTCCATCCACTTTTAATGTTTTTATACTACTTATTATGTATTCCTGTTTTTTATGTTACATAATTGTGTGTTATAGGGCATTGATCAAGTGTGGCCAAAGGTCCCTAGAAGATATTGTACAAGACACTTGTTCAAAAATTTAAAGACTGATTATACAGGGATCTTGATGCATAAGCTCTTTTGGTCAGTTGTTAAGTCATGTTCTCAATACTCATTCAAGAAAACTTTGCAAAATATTCAAAAAGTGGTTGGACTAGGAGCAGTTAAGTGGTTTGAAGATGTAGGTCCACTTGACTGATGAACCAAATGAAAGTTTAATCCTACTTTGTGCAATGATGAGGTGACAAACAATTTTGTGGAGAGTTTTAACTCCACAATAGGTGCAGATAGGTGTAATCCTATCCTCACATTATTAGAGGGCAAACACTAAACGACCCTTCTTAATATGCACTTGTAACTATCTTTACTAATGTATTTAGACTTATTATCTACTTGGGTTTTTATTGTGACAGGTGTAAGAAGGATTGCAATGGTAAGGCATGCCACTAGAAAATAACATTATAGAGAGGGTGAGATATTTGACAAAAGAGTCAAGGACTTACCAAGCGTATCCATTTGGGAGGGGATAGTATGAGGTGCATGATGGGAGGGCTCATCTGCCTGTGTCATTAAATAGGAGGGAGTGTGCTTGTGGAAGGTGGTAAGTTGGTGGTATTCCATGTAAGCATGGAATTAAAGCCATCTTGGATGCTGCTAAAGACCCACTAGACTATGTCTCAGATTGGTTTAGTGTATCTAGGTATAAAGCATCTTATGATGGCAACATTTCACTAATCCCTGATTTTGAGCAGTGGCCAGATTTGGGTCAACCAACACTTATTCCTCCAACCATGAAAAGGGGGATTGGTAGACCATCTACGAACATGAGAAGGGAGGAGGGAGAACACAAGAAAGGAAAGAGGAGCATTACTGTACAATGCAAGAAATACAAGGACTTTGGCCATAACTCAAAGACTTGCAAAGGTGGAGCTACAACTAGGGAGCTAAGGGAGCAGCAAGGAGGTGGGGTGCAACCAAGATCTGATGGCAGCAACCAGGCCTCAAAAAGAAGATAAAGTTAGAGCAGCCAAGTAGAAGTTGATTTAATCACATTGATTTAATGATCAATCAGTCACGCACAGACTTAGAGCAACCAAAAAAACGTAGAGCAACCAACAAGAAGACAAGTTGACTTTGCATCATCTAGCCAACCTACCACAGTTGCCAACCCTCCTCTACAACATCAGCCATCTTCTAGCCAGCCTTCAACAAGTGGCACTGGAAGAATTAGTGCTAAAAGGCAAAAGATTATGAATAGAATGACCCTTCTTTGAAGATTATAAACAGATTTTTTTCGAAGAATTATAATGTGGTGGTGTTTTTTGTGAACAATTGAGTCTAAGATACAATTAAGTATAACTTTTGTTCAATTTTTATTAGTTCACCAAAAGTTCAACATTACACCAAAAGTGAAATTACAAAAACCCTAGGTTTCATCCTTTGTTCAACAACTACACCAACTGAGTTGGATATTCCTATCTCATTACATTTTTACTAACAATTTCACCCTAATTGCATAATAACAAGTAGAAAAACATACATAAACAACCCAATTTTAACCAACTCCTTCAAATATTTGACAAGTCCTTCAACCTTCTCCTTCAAATCAGTAATTTCGTGCTTCATCTCCAACAAACCTTCTTCTTCAAGCATTACACCATGTTCATCACCACCATGCATCAACAACTTCTCAAGTGTATCTCCTCTCACTACAACATTGTCGTTGTTCAGCCACAAGAAGAACTAACAGTAGTCACATTTGAAGTACGCCTTTCGTGGATTCCTTTGGGACCCAGATATATGTAGCTTGGCAATTTTTGCAAGGCAGCCAGTTGCACCTAGGACTTATGAATTCCAATTTGCAAGCATTGTAAGACTTAGAAGAATAAGAACTTGACAAATTCAGTAATGGAAGAGAGGGAGAAGAAAAATGCAGATTTAAAAGAGATAGGATGGAAAGAGAAAAGAGATACGAGAGATTTAAAGAAGACATAACTATTACAGTGTGTTTTGGTGGAAAAAGTTCCCACCATTTGTTAGGGTTTAATAAAACTAACAGTCAACTTAACGTTGACTTAACGGGAGGGTACCATAGAGATAACTTAAAAAGTATGAGGGTATAATGGAGAGGAAAAAAAGTGAGGATACAACGTAGAATTTTAAATAACACAAAGGCATACCATAGAAAAAATAGCCTTTTAAGTGCATGGTGGATGTTTCAAATTTTGACTGTATATATACCTCACTTATATCCGGAGCTTATATATATTGATCTAATAGGAGCTTCAAGAGGGTAGTGCATAATGGCGAATCTAGGCAAAAACCAAAAAGCGATTTTGTGTGTGAGGAGTTACTTCATTTTGTTTAGTACTGGTTAGTAGTTACACTGAGTACATATCAACAAATGATCATCAAGAATTATCAACATTTATTATCTTTTCTAAATCATTTAAAGTTTGCATATACTAAGAACAACAATTTCATAATATCTTATGTGTGAGCTAGCTTTTTGTACTAACTTTTATTAATGCAGAACATTGGAGAAGAAAATGGATGCAATTAAGACAAAACTAAAAGGAGGATCTCAGGAATGACATAATGAAGAGGGAGGAATGTGGAAGTTATATTTCATGACTGCATTCGTGAAGCCCTTCTCATCATGGAGTAATAAGACAGAAGCGAGGCGAGAAAAAGCGTTTACTATAATTGGTATTAATAGGGTTGATAATGAGTTTGGTATGTTCGCCAACAGTTTAGGCTCGACTCGGTCAAAGCTTGGCTCGAGGGTTTAACGAGTCAAGGCGAACTACACCAAGCTCGGCTCTAAAAGTTCCTGAACAGGCTCGATTATTATTTTATATAAAAAATCAACATAACTTAAAGCCTTTAAAAAATTATTATATGCTAAACCACTTTAAAAAGTTATTATACGTATCCTATTTTATATCATTTTTTACATTGGACAATTTATATCTTTTCTTTATGAATCCTTTTGGATCTAGTTTGTCGATTATTTATGTATATTTGTAAGTAATTTATTTGGTTAGCATGTAAAATGCAATAAAATACGTTTATTTGTGGTACTTTTTGATATGAGTCTATAATTTTACAAGATTTGTCAAATGTCGAATATTCTGTTTGGTTTAATGTTCATGTGTTGGTTTGTTCTTAATTTATCTCAAATCGAGCTCGAGCGCGAGCCTTGACAAAATCTTACGAGCTCAAGCCGAGCTTCACTTATCGAGCTCGTCGAGCCGAACCGAGCCGAGCTAAACGATAAACGACCCAACTCGAACCCAGTACAGTTCGAGGTCGCTCGTGCAATAAGCACCCGTGGATATTAACACTGCCTTCAGCAGTAGAAAAAGGTGTGGATATTAGAGAGACTTAGATGCCTAAAGGTATATTACTATATTGCAATTTAGAAGATGCCTAAAGGTATGTTTTTTCTTATTATTTTTTTATTTTTGTTGTGAAACAAAGGGAACAGAAAGATTAAAGAGTGAGAAATAGCATATAAGTGATTTTCTTTCCAAAGTTGTGTATTACCACTTATGGCAAAAGCATATATATACTACAAGATATATGATTCAAGTCAACATATGTACATTACCCTATTATATAGGTTTTGAAAAAACTTACCATGCATTAAATACATGACATTCACTTTTTGACTTCATAACAGTTTCCTTATAATTTATATGGTTTTCTTTTCTTTATTTATAGAAGTTTTTGGTAAAATATAAGAAATATTGCTTTCACTTTCCAAGATAAGAATTACTCAATTAAAGGAGAAAGGAATTACCATCCATTTTATGATTGGCCACACATATGTTAGTCATTTTCATCTTTTCTTTCGGTATATTTCTCATAATAATTGCTCTTTCTATAGATTCATAAAAAAACTATCCTTTGAAAAAAAAAAAGTATGCCTCCCAACTTATGCTTTTTAAATACCTTGATATCTCGAAATCTTTTTAAAATTCCTATTCAAATCTCCATGTTTTCGAAAGCCACTCACGCATCCAATATTAAGGTGTATTCTTTTCACTAATAAAAATAAGTTTTAAGGAAAACAAGTACACATATTCCGATAACTTTCAATAAGTACTAAGAAGTTTTAAGTAAATTTTAACAAGTTCCATCAACTCATATTAATTTTAAAAAGTTTCAATTTGGAGAAATTCAACAAATTTCAAGTGAAGAGAACGTGTTATTAGTGATATGTGTATCCTTTCTCCAAATTAACCAAACCCTTAAGTTCAGATAGTATGCATCCTGATATGGAAGTACTCCAAAAGCCTTGGCCCGTTTGGTAGTTGGTTATAAACAACGGTAATGGAAATGAATTTGTGTGTAAATTTGTGAAGAATATCGTTGTTCATTCCCATGGTAATGCTAATTTATCCTAAAGTGTCCATTTTTCTTCTTGAATTTTCATTCCCATCCAATACCACCTTGTAGGTGGTAATGAGTGGTAATGAAAATTGCTTCCCCTTGGAGACAAAAACACAAGTTTAGGGGTGATATTGCTTGCCCATGGAGAAAAAAAGCCTCCTCATGGAGATTTTAAGGGTACTTACCTAATAAAATTACACTTAAAATTTATTCCCATTACCACAATTTATTAACAACTACCAAACGGGCCGTTAGTTTAACATAAAGGCCTACAGGCAATGGGATACTAGGCCAAGCTATCCACGACGAAAATGCGCAGCGCAAAGACTTTATAAGACTTGTAAGACTAGAATCTGGTCTCTTTTCTTTTTTCTTCAAATTGAGTTGGGAAGTAGGAAGAGGAACAAAGTAGCGACACTGACTGAGCTTACTGCTTTGAAAATTGGTTGCTTACACTCACAGGATCATGTCGAAGGTTATCTCGAGTTTTCAGCAAAGACAATCTGTGCTGCATTCATTCCATGTTAACCTGGGAATTTGTTAATGCAGTTTTACATATGTATGCTGTTGAAGCTCAGAAAACTTTTAAGAATTTTTTCATTCATCTAGATTAGAAGTTTGATAATTTGAATCAAAATCTCTAACTCGATTCAGCTAAATTTTCAGGTATGCTTTCTGCCACTCTTCTTCGCCACCATATGAAGCCGATAGTGTACGCAGGGTGTCCTGTTCTCTACCAGAAGTAATTCATCTAGTTGATCCTATATCTCATATGGATGTGATTCACTAAATTATAGCGATGGTCAAAGACAGCAAAAGCATAAACATATAGAAAACAAATAGAAAAGAACTGATAAAAGAAAAAGATCATGATGGTCGCAAAAGTTGATCAATCACCTGCACTGCAACATGATACTTCAGAACAATCAGTTTGTTGATGGTTGAAATTGAAATTATTGCAAATCTGCTTAGAAAATTCACGTTTTGTGACATCTTCATGTTCACAGGGGAGTTAAATACCATGCGTCATGCAACTGGGCAGTTTTTATGCAATATCAAAAGACCTGGCTTAAGTAGATTTCAAATTATCAGTAAGAATATCTCAGAAAGCTAATCCAACAACAATTCAAATCCAAAGTGCACACATATGTGTTGACATTTAAAGTTGTACTTCTCCAGCTAGAAGATCATCATGTCTGTTGAAATCCTGAAACTCCAGGGAAATACTCCACGTGTATACCAATGTGGATGTGTCAGTTGGGGCCTGGTTCATTGGCCTTGAGGTCGACCAGGTGGATGCAAAGTATGTGTTGCAGGACAGAGGATTGTGAGCGCCTGAGCGGAAGTTGCAGGAAGGTGATGTTTGTGTAGCATCTTTCGATTGGAAATGCAATGCAATTCGGTAGATAGGATGAAGGACGTACACACACGATGTGGTGAAGATTCAGCAGCTCTCTGGAGGGCACTTTACTAATAGCATAAACGTAATCAGCTTGACACCTGAAGTTCCTTCTTTTTGTTGGGTGATTCTCAGGGTTTATCCTCAAAAGATGTAGCATTAAGCATTGTATACAATAGCTAGCAAACGTCACTAAACTAACAGATTGTACTAGTGGGAATTTGTTAACACAGAAAAGCATCTAAAAAGAAACTAATATTATCAATGTGATTATACATTATCAGTAGACAAAATTCAGATTCTTGCTCGTGATTTTTTGTTACAAAAAATTATATTTGGATTTCTTTAGGTTGTTTAGTAACCTAACAAGTTTCACATCTTTTAGAGGATATTGATTATGAAGTACATGTACAACTGCGGATCAGTATTCAATCTAAATGAAGAAAATGGATTTAACACCTAAAATTCTATACAAGGTATACGAATCTGATCATACCACCTCCTTTTCAAGCTTCAACACAGCCATAAATGCTTCTTGGGGCACATCCACTTTACCAATAGCCTTCATTCGCTTCTTCCCTTCAGCCTGACCAAATGAACCATATTTATTGTCAACTAAACAAGAAAGTGTCTTTCAGAGCCAAACAACAGCAGCAGCCATGTATGAAATATGCTAAGATTAAGGGCTGAAAAGGTCAGACTCCAGATACATGCAGCGTTATACCTGATTTACTAAACCAAAGTGTTCAGTAAACTAGTTTTTTATTTCATATATATATATATATATATATATATATATATATTTTACCCATTTTCACTTTTCTCAGGAAGAGATAATTGACCTTATTGGGACTGCATGAAAAGAATCACATTTGGAGATCATCACAATTGTCATAGGAAAAGGGCAAAAGTCAAGATTTATACTAAAGTCCTTCAATAGGATAGAAAATTAGTTATAGCAGGGGTTGCTGTATGCCTGTATAAAAACTGAGAAAAGAAGAGATAATTGGCCTTTAACCCTTCTGTATCTTAGATAAGCAAGCTTTCAATCTCATTGGCGTCATTGCATTTATAAGGATAGTCCATAAATAGGAAACCATATAATGCGACCAACATCCCCCACATGTTTCAAAAACCTCCCTTACAAGGACCAGCCAAGGGCCAAATTAAATTGGCCTTCACCCCCTTCTCCACATAATTGAAAGAGGCAGACATCATGTTTTGAAGATATAATCTGATGCCACTGACAGGAATTTATGTTTTTTTTTAGTTTGCTTGTATGCTATTTATAGTTATGTAAGCCATACACCACGGACAATGAACTTTTGTCAAGACATACCTTATTTTAAAAAAAAAAATACAATAAGCAACAAATACAATGTAAATAGCAAACTATCTTTGAACTATATATGACGTAAAACATAAAATATCAAATAAGAAAAGTTGGTTAAGTGGACCGATAAAATGGAATGGATGATTTATATACCACTGGCTTTGATTTTCTTAGCCTCTAACGAGAATTGTTGAGCAGATGCGGAAAAGAAAAAGGAAAGAGGGGGGGTTGGGGGTGATCAGATGAAGTACCTGTTTTTTAAGCAATTTCTTTTTCCTTGATATGTCACCACCTGTTCAGAGAATAAGAAAAGAGAATTCATGAAAAAATTGTCCCATAATGGTCAAGAAATAGCTTGAACTTGAGCCTAATGTTTTCCTTGCTTTTACCAATAAGATAATTTTTTCATCACTTTGCAAGTGTTGTTCTAAAAACTCCTCTTTTTTTTTGGGGGGAGGGGGTGTTCAAGATATGTGTTATTCTACAATCCCAATGTAATACTCTTTCGAACTATCTTCCTATCTTACCATTATTAATTGCTTTATTAAATAATACTTTTAAGTCATTTTATTGGAACTCCTTAATTTATG
The DNA here is from genome assembly GCF_026745355.1 of Beta vulgaris subsp. vulgaris. Taxonomy (NCBI): domain Eukaryota; kingdom Viridiplantae; phylum Streptophyta; class Magnoliopsida; order Caryophyllales; family Amaranthaceae; genus Beta; species Beta vulgaris. Next base: position 41,091,677 of record NC_079205.1, read on the forward strand.
CACACAACTTTTGAAGTGCGTTACTTCAGGGATCGGCAAAATAATATGAAAATTATGAACAAGAGGTTCCCCAAGTTCCAAGTACGCATAGCAAGTGTTTAGAACAACTTGACAAAAAGAGAGAATATCTATCCTGGATCCTGGCAGAATGCTTTACTGTTTAGGCTTCAAGTTTTCATAGTCAGCTATCAAGATTAGTTGGGGAAAGAAATTAAGATAAATTCCTCAAGCAGGGAAAGAATTTGTGTCAGTAAAAGGACAATCTTACTAAACAAGGTTAAATCTATACAAATATATTAAAAGACGTGCGTGACATGTATACACGCCACGTGGTACCTCGGTTACTCCACTAGAATTGTCCAATGTGTATTTAAGTCATGTCAATTAACAAAAGTAAAATTAGCTTGCAACAAGATTTGAACCCGTCACCTCTTACTATTATACATGACACAATTACCATCTCAACCAACTTTTAATCATGTTTTAAGTGTCCACATTATTATATTTGTACCTTTTAAATGTTGAGTTTTCCTTGATATATTTTAGTGAGAATGGAAAAAAAATACATATCAAGTCAGAAACATAATACCAACTAGGGGTAACGCCCAGGCCAAAATACTAGTTATATACAAAACAAGTTAGCCTTACCATAGCATTTGGCCAAAACATCCTTCCTGATTGCAGAAATAGCTTCACTTGCGATAACTTTAGAGCCGATGCTTGCCTGTCAAATTGTTGCACAAACATTCAATCCCTATAAGCATCAGGACCAAAAGGGGGGTAAAGGGAAGATTAAACAGTCAAAGAAAGATCTCATAGCGTCAGATATGTGAAAGAGATCAGATTAAAATAAATCATTTCTGCGGCCCAACACAATACAAAGCTGAAGGACTACATATTATTTTGTCCACAAGATATGTAATGGGACAAGACATCTACTCTATACAACCCTAAAAGTGGCGTTTTTAACAATTTAGCATGCACCAATTAAACAATTTAAAATCCTTGACCTTTAACCCTGACACTTATTCCTCAACAACAAAGGATGTCTTCAGAAACTCCATTATCTCTATTTTATAGCTAATCATGTCAACTATCATCATTTTACCAAATCAATAGCAAATTACAAACTGATACAGGAACTCTAGATGTTCGTTCATCTTGAGGAGACGATACAGGAACTTAATATCCTGATTCTTGGCTCAACAAAATGAGCTAAATAAGTAGCTTACTTCGACTTCACAACACCAAAATCTAGCTCATATCGAGGGAGGTGGGAGACTGAGCCTTTTTGGCAAAGTAACCATTTGCTAATCTGAATTCTATAATAAATATACATTTCCTTTGTTCCAGAGTATGGCACATTGTCTACATATGGGTATCGCTAAATTCAATTATCTTTAGGTTATATGAAAATGCCTTGATGGGCAATAATTTTTGCGATATCTTATGTTGACAAGTTTACCTTAGTGTGTTTAAGCATGTTTCAGCATGATGCCATTCTTTTTTCTTTCTTTTTGAGGAAAAGAATGCCATTCTAGATTTCTAGGTGATCTTAATACTCTCACAGTTTGACTACTATTTATCATATTATAGTTATCATTTTAAGGTTATCAATTTAAAGTTACCCATGAAATGCCAAGTGATCCAATGCCATATTATCAATCCTTTTAACTAGCTCTTCTAAGGGGGCGTTTGGTTTCCACAGGATAAAGGAATTGAATCAAGAAAAGGGGTAGAGGGGGAAAGGAAACTAAAACCCTTTGATTGAAAAGGTTGTTTGGTTGGTATATAACTCTTCCACCTTTCTTCCTCCTCTCACCATTTCTCCCTCCCTTGATTTGCTGCCGGTTCCCCTCCCTGTCGTCACCCCGACATCGCCGCTGCTTCCCATCCCCTCCCGGCAATGGCCCGCCTCCACACTGCCGCAGCCACCCCTTTTCTATTTTTTCTCTTTTATCTCATCACCTCCTCAAAAGGTTAAATTTGAGGTTTAAACGGTCAAATTCAGCCATAAAAACTTCAGATCTGAAGTTTTTATGGCCGAATTTGACCTCCTAAACCCATGATTAATAGTAAGAAGAGGGATTCCATCCTTCCTCTTGATTTTCTTTGAAACTTTAGGGTTATGGATTATTGGGTGGGTGGTGGTGGATCTTTTCGTTAGTTGTGGGTTTACGGGGTGGTATTTTTTTCAAGTGAGTCATGGTGCTTTTTGAGTGGTTATGGTTGTTTTCGACTGGGTGGGGGTGGGTTTTTAAGGTGGTGGGATGGGTTTCTTGGGTGGTTTATGGGTGGATTTTGTGGGTTAGTGGCAATGTTGGTGGCTTCAAGTGGTGGGTGCAGTGGCTTGGTGATTGCGGTGCTTATGGGCGGTGGTTGTGGTGTCTTTAAGTGGTGGGTGTAGTGGCTTGATGGTCGTGGGTAAGTGATGGTGTTGCTTCTGTTGGGGTCAAGTGGTGGTGCTGCTGCTGTTGGGGTCAAGTATGTATGGTGGAGTGTTGTGGTCAAGGTTGGTCAAAGTTGATCAAGGTGTAGAGGAGTTTTGGGGTAAGGTGAAACCCTAAGGGGGTTGGGGAATCAATGTAGAGGCGTATGGGACTAACAAAGGGGTAAAGGGAATAATTAAAATGGCTTACCAAACAAGATATAAGGGAATCAGAGTTGTTGTTTCCCTTTCCCTTTCTTAAAACTCCCAAAAAAAACGCCCCCTTAGTCAATATAAGATATTACTAAAAAGTAACAAGACACTAATACTTATCATTTTAAAATTACCATGTACCAATGATGTGTTATGTTTCAAATTAATAGTAATAAGTTTTCATTATAAGAATATTATTGAGAGAAATAATTAATGTAGGATTAAAGATGGAGATAATAAATTCGGAAAAGATTATCAATAATCCCACCGGATTTTTTTTACAGTATCCACTTTGACTTTTCTAGTCGTAGTTAGAAAATTATAATTTTAAATTCTAGCTAATACAACTATCAAATCCTTATCATAGATCTTGTTAGATTCGTCTCAACATGTTTTTTCAAAATATCAACCCCATATAATTTTAACTAGTATATAATTAAAGATAATAATGGCCAAATCTGTGTATCAGCTACCATGAAATTCAAGGTGGTAAGCTTAAAAAGTGGTAAGCTAACGCAGGGAAAAGAGCCAATTAAATTTCGTCCGCTCTTGATTATTATAGATATGATAGCTGTTTCTTCAGGTGAACGAAAAACATATGACCAGCTGCATAGCCTCATCAAAGATAAGGAAACATATGGTCCTTAATAATAGATTCTATTCTTTCCTGAGTTAGAAACAAAATCAGCAGATTAGCATAAGACAGGAATGTGAAAATAGAAAAGAACTTTTTACTTCTACCAGAAAAGCAGAAAAGTCCAGAACAGGGGCACTGAAAAGGATGGATGACATGCTTCACATCCAGCCAAAGTCTGTAAAAACGGCTGGCAAGTGGGCAGAACCAATCAATGACAACGAGTACATTGATGAAACTGCAGTTCTCCACAAGCCCTAATGTCTCGACTGCTTGTTAGCAAAGTTGGGTTTCAACTGAAAGATCTAGAGTTTCCTTATTCTACACCTGCAGTCCTGCACGCTACATCTGGAATGGTGTAAATTAAGACGACTTTAACAGAAGTGGATCGTATCTCCCCCTAAAAGGTTCCAACGAAGTATACTTTTGGTTGGATGAGTATACTTTGTGTAGGGTCATGTCAACACACTACATGGCCCTATTAAACTGAGTCTGAGTATGATCAATGATGACAGAGCCTCAGTTGTCAATACTTTACAAACCTGTGATATGAAAATTTCTAAAAGACAGAATGGAGTTTCAGCATAAATGCATGCCTCCATATAGCACTTATCACAAGAAAACCAAACTGAAGAAAGTTTTTAAAAAAAGAAATGACACCAGAGTCACTTGGAAGATTATGAGCAGCAAGACTTATATCAGGGATGTAGCAAACTAATCCAATCTCAGATATAATACCTAAAAATATCCATTTATCATTGTTATTTAAATTAAGTTCTTTCGCAATTTATTTCTGATTGTTAAATCGATTTCTTGCCTTGAGAGAGAACTCGTCTAGCACATCATGAACAATTATTTTCTCCAATGTGACGACGCAGTACTTACTTGAATAGGTACTTTAAACATCTGACGTGGAATAAGCTCCTTCAGCTTTTGAGTCAAGGCACGCCCCACACCGTATGCCTGATGAGAAATCAGAATAATAATCAGTGATACAATTCCATAACTGACCACAAGCCACGCAGATGTATCTTCTCAAATAGAGGGACAGAAAGAGCAACTAATATGGGGAGTGAGCAGAGTGCTAAGTGATTCAACCATGACGACCAACGATGATCATACAATTAGGATAGCTAACACTAACTAAAGCTAATTGATGAATATACTTATGAGTTATGTCCACATGAAATATCCATGTAAGGCACAACATAACAAGTCAATTCCAGTGACTTATACCATATAATGGAATTTCTCTTCTTCAGGACTCCTGCTTCTCAACAAGGAAGCAAACACAGATTGCGGTTTGAACAAATAATTACACAAAATACCTGCTGCCGAACATTATCAATCATTTCCTCCTGTGATAGGAATCAGCAATCTGCTTAGTTAAGTTATAGCTAACTTGGTCTTCAAAGTTTCACAGCCAGGCTAAAGTTTGGATTTTCAGAAAGACAGAAACAGATATAGCCTCCCTTTTACCACTCAATTTACTCCAATATAAAATTTATAATAATAATAAAAAAGAATAAAGAAAAGATAAGTTTGTGGAATAGCCCTGTGCCAATCACAAGCCTTTACTAAAGCTTTACGTCAAAGTCGAACTTTCTTCGCTTTCATATTCTACAATCACCTTCCTGAAAGCTCAGTCATAGTTCATCAACTATTTAACTCACAAAGAAAATGTATATGTTACTTATAATAAGGCATTCTACCACCAATCCTAACTATAAAAAAGTTGGTTTCAACTGGCACAGGTTTTCAGAGCACTATAAACCACAGTGAAACTTCAGATTTGCTATCTGTATTCAACTCAAATTTTCAGCTGAGCACCTATATTAAGTCAATTATACATTCCTACTCTTTAACAATTGCTCCTTCTCTCTCAAACTGCTACTTTGCTGATGCAGAAGCATCCTCACCAAAAGGAGGTCAATCATAAAACAGGAGCAACAGCCCTAATCTTGTCATCTGTTGACTCATATGAACAGTCATTTTATCCGATGTCATCACCTGATCACGATTCATCAATCTTATGATTTCTCATTTGAATCTCCTACCTCTCCTTTTTTTCTCTCTTATCCATATGCACTATTAGACCTGCATCGATATCTCTCGTACTACACCTGCACCTTTTTTATAGGTGACATTGTGTATTTTTATGAGCCAAATGTAGCTTCTACCTTGTAAAGTCCCATAAACAACTTCGTCACAAAGCATACATAACATTATATATTTATTCTCACCAACTGAGGCAAAGTATTGACCAACTTCAGGTAAAGATAGGCTAAGACAACATTCTTATTGATCCAGCAGTTCTGTATACAATTCTCTTCAAAACAGAACTTCTGCTATTGATTCACTCCTCGATATGAGATACCTGCATGTCTATAATTTAAATTGCAACCATGGAAGTTTGATGAGCCTCTTCACAGTAATGTAAGCTTTGAAAGGAATAAAAGAGGAAGTATACTGGTGCGCGTAGCTCTTCTATGGATTTCGTGGCTAGAGCAGAATGATAGAAGTCTCTATGGGGAAAAAAAAAAACATGGGGTTTTGTGCCATAAAGTGTTTCACCTTTTTCTTTAATGCCAGTATATGGGCATCTTCCTAGGCCTCACTTCAGAAAGAATGTTATGCATGGTTGGCGCATCACTTGTATTAGATTTTGTTAGAAAACAAATCGTCCTCGATGAAGGTATACTTCTCTCTTCTTTTTAGTAATACTTTTTCCTTATCCAGAGAGAGAAGAGGGGAAACCCAGAGTACCGTTGTAGGAGTCACGAGTGTCAAATTCAAATATATATTTATATATATATAGGGGCAAGATCATGAGAAATGAGAATGAATCTCAACCACACAATTGGATTAGAGTTACAACACTTGTTCATTAGAGTTATAACCCCCTAAAATATTTTGAGCCCAAAAAAAAATTTTTTGAAATTTTTTTTTCTAATATTCTTTTTTTGGAGTTACATCACTTTTTCATTAGAGTTACATCACATTCATAAGAGTTATAGCGTGTAAAATCCATTCTCATTTCTCATGTAAGTATGCATTCTCATATAAACTCACTTCTATATATATATATATAGATGAACGTAAGTTGTTCTATTATTAGCTTCAGTTAAAATATCCCTCCTCTGCTCCCAATTAGGAGTTCTCAAGTAAAAATCCACTTCTACTATACTTTTATACATACTTTTTCATCCTAGCCTTACAAAACACAAATTAAATTCACCTCTCAAACGCAAAACAATAGAAGTGATATGAAAGGCGTATTTCGTACTCTTTACAATTTTAAAACTTACAACATTTTAACCAAATATTTTAACCAATATAGCGCCACTGTAAAATGTCAATGCGGCATTTCAGTGCCACTTTATAATATCAGTTGCCACTTTACAGATAATACACGTCAAAAGGGGTCACAATGACAAATAATTTGGATCAAAGAGAGTATTTGTTTGATAATATCTGGAACGCCATTGAAGAGCACAAAAGAATGCGTAATTTGACAGAAGCTGATCAACTTAACAAAACCTGATTACCTTATCCTTGTGGACAATAGTAGCCAAAGGATCCACACAATCCCCATTTATTAGAATATCAAGCTTAACCAAGTCACTTTCTCGATACCTGGCAGTTCAAGTGAAGATAAACTATGAGCAAACTCATCATCTTCCTTTAGCTTATTAACTTCACTAATTTTTAAAACTTTTGACATTTGATAGGGTAGAAAGCCAAAAGTAGAGATGTTCCAGATTTAGGGAAAAATGCCCGCTTGAAAGCAGTGTTTTGAAAAACTCGAAGCACACTGAGGCGATAGGGGTCCTAGAGCCTGGGCGCACAGAGAAGGTGATTTGCAGTTAATAATAGTACTTTCTGGTGGGAAAAAAACTCAAAAAAACGCTTCGCCTATTGCAATAAAAGGGTTAGACACTTAAGACCCCTACTGCCTTGGTCTTTCAGCACCTAGGCACGCCTGAGACACTGCTTGGAACTTGGAAGCGTAGAAGATCAGAGGATTTAAAGCGCGCAAATATGTCAAGAAATTCATGTTTCATTAGAAACAATAAACACTACCCAATTAAAGTGTACTCCATGCTGGCATAACCCTTACTCCTGGACTTGAGCTGGTCAAAAAAATCACCCACCATCTGTTTTATTGAATTGATTATGTCAGCAATATAAAAGGAACAGCCAATTTAATTGGCAAACAAGATCACATAAGTTGGAGAAATTGACCAATTGAATTCGAGAAACCTACCTCCGCCAGCGGCATTTCATAAATTAATGATGCTCTATTCTCAGCGATATATTTCATTTCTTTAAACACTGCCCTTCTATCTTGAGCCAGCTCCATTAATGAACCAATATAGTCTTTTGGTGTAAGCATTTCAATCTAAATAAACAATATTGCAATGGAACTTCACGCAGGGAATTTGTGAAAACTAAAATGCAGCTTCAATCTGATCATAACATAAAGACAACAGCTTGTTCAAGGGACAGATGAGAACCTTAACATACGGCTCTTCAATTGACTTTCGTTTTCCAGGTTCTGGAAGAAGAGAAGGATTGGAGCATTCAATCTGAATTAATCATTATGAAATCAGTTTAACTAGTAGAACAGAGTAAGAGACAGTCTATTTAACTGATGGAAACATAAACATTTAAAAGAATCTAACTCAAACTTCACAATTCATGAACACTAAAAAAGATACCCTACACCAAGACAAAATTCCTCATCTTGGCCCCTTGAAGGAAAAAAGAGTAGAAGAGAAGATAACCAACATTCCCAAAATTGCAACTGACCTTAGAAACAGCAAGACTAAGATATTACATGAAAATTGTGCAACTTTGCAAGTGAATACAAGAAATATGAAAACTCCTACTGAGGTCCAAAATTGCGATTACCATTTCAGCATCTGAGCGATACACTCGGTATACCACACTCGGGGCAGTAGTGATTAGGGACAAATTATACTCTCGTTCCAGTCTCTCCTGCATGATTGCCACAAATCATTATTCCATATACATGGCTAGATATCATTTCAATATATGACAGCCACTATGCAAATGATTTAGATATCAGACGCATCTTCTCTCTGAGACCTCATTATAAGGGTTTTTGAGCTAACCCCAACCAGGATATTAGGCTACGACAGCCGCATTGCTGCAATCGCGACCATATCCGAGATTTAAAACCATGCCTTGCAGAGAATAGAGAGCATGATTACCTGAATTATCTCCATGTGGAGAAGACCCAAAAACCCACATCGAAACCCAAAACCCATTGCAGATGAAGTCTCTGGTTCAAACTGTAAAAATGCAGAACAGATAAAATTACATCCTGCTCCCTCTAAGCCAAGTCCAGGTGTCCAATAGAGTGCAACAAAACAGCAAGAAAGTTGAAGACATAAAATATGCTCCAACACACATGCAAAAATGTTGGTAGTTAGCTTTGGGGAAAGAGGGGAATGAAAAACTAATTTGTTAGCTCAAAGGAGAGAAGCCTCCTAGATATTTTATTACAACTCTAATAAATAAATAAAAGAAGCTCATAGTCAGTAGGCACAAGGTAGCAAACTAAATGAGGTCAACACACTGAGGATATCTTGTCTACTTTACTGCTACGGATGATACCAATGAATCTGAAGAATGATAAGCATGCAGGGAAGTACCATTGCAATTGCATGGGTAAAGTTGCATATATATTGCCCCCACTACTTTACTGTAGGCATGAGTCTCATGAGAGCCCAGGAAAAATGATAAGAATTGATAGCATGAGCTAAGAAATCCCGATCTTTCTTTCTGAATTGGTTGCATGAACTTCCTTTTGTGTAAGGTGACACTGGCACCCCCTTTGGAGTCTTTTGAATATGTCTATTACTTATCAAAATCGAATAATTTAAAAAATATATGTCTGAAATAGTTATTCTTTTTATTTACCTTCAGGGCAGCGTCATTAAGCTGCAGCTTTTCCAAGGCATCACGTAACTCGGGAAATCTGCAAACAGGAAAAACTGGCCATCAGTATCAATTGGAAATTAGTTAACTGAATTCTAGCCTCAAAATGACATTAAGCATCTTATATGGAAAATGGGTTATTACTGATCGGCATCAACAGGAAATAAACCACAGAAGACCATGGGAGTAACCTCCTGATATCCAGGAAGTGGTTCCTCTGCCTTCCGGCCATAATGAGTGATGGTGTCACCAACTCTAGCATCTGCAACTGATCTTATTGAGGCCGAGAGGTAACCAACCTGAAAGTCAAGCAAGCAAAAAAGTCAAATCATGCTCCAGAAGAGGAAAGTAGACCCTTAAAAACACTATCAATGACTACAAATAATCAACAATAAAGACTTTAGACCTAGTAGATATGCTAATATTATAATGGGTTGGAGGATAATCATAACGAAAATACATAAGATACCATCGAGAGTTGTGACTTCACGTAAAGAGACCATTAAGAATTCTTCTGCAACTGAAAAAATACTCTTTCAGGTACCTTTCAAGAGCATTCTGTTCACAAAACCTGGAAAACTACCACAACTAACAGACCTATTTCACTTCCAGCGATGACGAGGACACGTAGATTATATATTCACGCAACACTGCATATGTTTTCCCTTCACAAAGGTTCTACATCAGGATTTAGAAATATATATTAATATGATTTTTTAGAGTCACGAAATTCCCAAACACATCTTCAACCACATCATTGTTCTTTTTCCAGTGTTCCTCCAACATTAAGTCTCCCTTGAAAAATAAAAACTTTGTCCTTTGATGGAACTATGCTCAACCTGAAATGACATACACACATAGTCATCCACCTAGGCTCATTGATCAGGAAATATTATTTGAGACTTAGCCCAGACCTTGATCATGAAAATTCCATATTAGCTGCAATAACCTCTATGGTTGGCCATTAGTTTCCTCGATCACATTGAAAGGAGAAAGCCCCAAAATTCTTGACGTGTATGCTATGTATTAAAGGTAGATCTGAGGCATACAAGCATAAAGCTCAGAAGATGATCACCATTCACCTAATAGCACTCAAGATACAAGAGACAGTTTTATGTGCCTTGCAGGATTTTCAATCTCTTTACAATAAGATGAAACCATGAAGTATAGTACTCTTAGCTTATACTACCTCCGGGCTTTATTAGTTTACCCGTATTCCTTTTTGGGATATCCCTTATTAGTTTACCCATTTCTTTTGTTTCTATTTTTGAAATCGGACCACTAACTTTCCATCACACATACATTCAACTTTAACATAAAATAATAGTTTCTCATACCTTCTATGTCCCACAACATTGTTTCTCCTAAACCTTTGTGCAAAAGAAACGGGTAAACTAGTAAAGACCGGAGGGAGTATTATATCAAATTGTGATACATTAATATGAGAAGTTATTTTCTTTTTGATTTACATAAAAGTAGTTTAGATGATTGTAATGATGCATGACTTTATGTATAGCATTCTTATACAAATGACTGAATTATTAACTGAAGACATGTGTGCCTGGCTTTGAGTAGGCATGTACGGATGTACCTTTGCCTCGCACCTTATGCCTAGGTACCGATGGCCCTAAGGCCATCTGTGCGCCTTAAGCCTTTTTAGCACTATTCATGCATATTTTAGATGAGCCATTATGAGCAAGGATAATTTGATTAAACATAAAATATAAATTAAAAGATAACAATATCAAATTATGATGACATTCCCTCAATCACAAATTTCAGGAATAGATTAGAGCATTCACAACAGATAACGATAGCATTGTGACAAACTTGAATATTTAATGACTGGAATATGGGCAAAGAAAGAACAGACAGGAAAGTTCAGCTATAAAAGACATAATAAACCTACAAAACAAAATGAGGTCCAGCAGTACTATCCTACCTCACCAGCGTAGAGTTTTTCGGCTTGCATCTGACTGGGAGAAAGAACTCCAATTTCATCAGCGAAGTAATCCTGAGAGTCAGAGTAGGCCCTGCATCAGCTTCCAGAAATGGGTATCCAAAGCAGAAAAAAGCAATGGTGTAACTAAAATCTATTAAGAATTGAGACATGATGCCATCCACAATTAACAAATCAACTTATTCATTTTAAACCTGAAACATGAAAGAGCAACAAGAGAACAAATTTTCAGCTCTCGGCTATTATGAGTCAAATAATGTCCCATTAAACTATCCTGTACTTCTCACTTATCATGAAAAAACAAGCCAATTTTGTGTTTCCTTCAGGGTTAGAAAAAATAGCTTCTCAATAATTTTTAAAAGGAAGCATGATTCTTCAACTTAAGGTTCAAGAGAAGCAGCCCTTCAAAGATACGAGCCAACATCTGACTAAACAAGTCAACCTTAGCTTCTGGAAGAGTCTTGGGAAGCTGCCTTCTCAAATAATTTTCTTCATCATGTACATCTTTCGATTCTTCATATTCTCTAGAGAAGTCGTTGCCACTAGGAAAGGCAAATATTATGTGAATAATCATTACATCAGTCAGCTTTGGGAAGTAGAGAGCTTAAGGAAATGTCATGAAAGCTATAGGCAAGCTCTTATCTGACTCCTTGGGATCAGCATATCTAATTCAAAGATTCTTCTTGTTTCTTTTTCCTGTAGGCAACTTTAGTCCTCCCTGACACCCAGATATTTTAATCTAAGGACCAAAGGAAGGCAAAGCCCTTGTGTGGAAGGTTTATTAGGAAAGGTTTGACAGTAGCTAGGATGACACAATAAGTACATTTCTCTTTTGCAGGGGTGCTAGGAAGTATAAAAACAGGAAATCATGTATCTCGCATTTTCAGCTGGCTGCATCCGCTCCGAGTAGGTCATTAGAAATTGTTATGATGCTGTGGGTAAGTCTCCCATCCAGGGAAAAAAAATGCGCTCGCGGTCGCGTTGTCGCGGGAACGGCTTGTAACGGCGAAATAGAACGTTTCGCGGCCGACGCGGCGTGAATTTTTTTAAAAAATTCACATTAATATGTTTTAACCTTATTTGCGTTTTTATAGTTTATGAAGCATTATTACAACATAATATAATCAAATCTAATAGAATATCATGTTTCCTCAACTATATAATTAAATCATAAAAAAAAGTTGGCCAATGTTTGAAAAGAACGGATGTAACGGGGATAAAATCGGTCTAATGCGGCGAGATCGCGTTACGGAACGGACAACGCGGCGAGAAGTACGTGAATTTTATTATGGCGTTCCGTAACGGGATTTCGCGGAACGGCAAATCCAAAATCCGTTACAGAATGGCCGTTCTGTAACGGAACGGGAGAGTTTTAATTCCCTGCTCCCATCTACTTTGATACATTTATAGATCTTGTTATTTTTTAAAGGATAAGAGAAGGAAATTTTCGAAAGCCAGCTCTGCACCAGAGGAGGAATGGAATGACACAAAGAATGGAGTCATACTTGTTGTCATGATTCTCTATCAGTTTGCTTATTTGCTATAGTTTAGTTTTCACTTTTCATCGCTTGCATTTGGAAGTTCATGGGAATTCTTCATGGTGGAATATTGAAGACCTTTTATGCAAGTTTTCACCATCAATTTCTGCTGCTCCTCTCTGGTGTAATTTTTGTATTTTTGCTTCAGTGGCTTTTTCTCGTCTAAATAATGCACAGATGCGACCAGCATTTGCCTTCGGCAAAAGCATTCTGCATGCTGTACTGGGTTAATTGCTTTGTTTTGTTAGGTTGCCGGCATATTAAATAGGTAAGGCTGCCTTCAAATGACCTGGGTTTGGCAGGAACATTATAAGACGCACGGCATACTAATTTAGTTCCAACTATCAACAGAAAAAGGAGAGCACGCAATATGCAGAGTTCAATATGAATACCAAATACATAACTTATAAAACATCTAAAGGCTCAACGGATGTGACCTATGTCCAACACTAGAATTCATGGGTTCATCGGTTATCACAATGCACAAAGGTACAGTTCTTTTTAAAAGGTATTAATCGGGACCGGCAGGGTTCTAAGGCTCAAAGAAAATGGCTTCTCCCTCCCAGTTTTGTGAATTTCCAACACTGTTTCCTTCTTTTTGAGGGTTGTAGGCTTGTAGCCCCCTTGTAAATTGTATATCAAGCTCCTGTTTTGTGGCCTAAAAGATGATGACTCGATAGCAAATAAGGGATCAACAGTAAAAATCCAAATAAGTACTCACCTTTCCACTATTAATGAAATAGATTCGGTCACCTTTCTTCATAGTCCCATCAATTACTCGAAAATACGCGATAACTCCCCTATAAGGGTCATAATAACTGCAAAACATTCGAAAGAAATCTATTTACCAAATCAATTGGGAAATCTGATCAGTAGGATTAAAGTAAACTTGGAATTAGAATAAATAAAGGATCAAGAGATTCATAGACCCGAATTATTTGGCAATTGGTAGGATTGTAGGCCCCGTCGCAATGGTACAGAGGGCATGCTCACCAATAACATATGAAGTAGCTTTATAGTGTTTTGACAAAGTTAAAACACTACCAATTTTAATTTCTTGTTCGACAAAGTAGCACTAAGCACTAGCCTCCTTATGACATCAATAACAGCATTTCAAAAGAGCACTAGCCTCCTTATGACTTCCATCAGAGACTGGGGACATGAACCACTACCCCTTAGAAAGACCAAGAGGCTAAACCAAAGCTTTCTCATACACTGTTGTTTTTAAACAAACTAACACAAACAATCATCCTGTAGACAGCATAAGTAGATGAGATTTCTTTATTGTTGACTGAGAGAAAGTTTAGAAGAAACATCAATCTGACAAAATACACATAAAGTAATAAGCTAGAGCCCTTCCTCATTAAAAATATTAATGAGCATATGATACTCAGACCCTTCATTTTAGTTGAAATATCCATGGCGGATATTTGACACTCCAGAACTGGGAAAATTAATTTCTACTTACATGTATTACAAAGGAAAAATTTCGATGTCAAACAAACTTATTGGAAAATTAATCCTTGATCAGGATTCAAGATTCAGGATTCCTAATCATAGCTTTTGGACACTCAAAACCATGTCCCTCGAACTTCATGCTCAAAATAATCCATGTCAGACTTTTGGAACCATACCCAAGTCTGACACTCGTAAGTCGTACACTCGTATCTGAGTCCAAGTCTTACAAAGTACCAACTTCAGAGAGCAATCTAATACATCTTGTACTCCAAATCAAGAATTAAAGCTCTTAACCATGATGGACAAAGAGAAGCTACAAGCATATGAATTTTCATGTCAAGCTAAAGTTTCGGACCTGCCTGACGCTCTGACCTACTTGCAGAATTACAAATTTCAGTACTCATTAGTCATTAAGTTTTTCTTCTTACATCAGTAATAACAAGGTCAAAGTCTCAACTGCAAAATGGTGCTGCAACATAACTAGCCTAATTTCCAGCAACCAGCCTTAATCTACAAGGTAAAAACTGAGTACGCATGCTTACCTATCAAATATTAGAGCCCTTAAAGCCTTTGAGGAAGTATCAAGAGGTGGAGGAATCCTTTCAACTATAGCATCAAGAATTTCAATTATGCCAATGCCCTCCTAAAGCGAGACATCCAACCAATATTATGATTAGTAAACACAAACTGATTATATATGATCACTTCAGAATGAAGAAATCTTGCGTTAAATTTATCAACAATAATATATGTATAGTTCACTGACCTTTGCAGAGCATAGAATTGCATTGCTACAATCCATTCCAATTACCTACAAAGAAAGTTGCAACTTAGATAGAAATATAAGATTTGAAGCCAGCCAGAATAGATCTTTGCACGATAGCACATAAAAATGTAACAAGATTTGGGAATTAGAACGCACTGGGTAAATAATAACTTGCTAAAGCTCAGAGGTCCCCATAAAGGAGATCTAATTATCAACAAACTGGAACTTAGCTACATTGGACCAATTAGTATATATGCTGAACGCTAACGTCCACTCCAAGTGTCTCCAACAGTGGCGGATGTATGCTCTACCACGCTGGTGCACGTGCACCAGCACTTTCCAAAGAAAACATGAAGCTCGTTTAAATAAAAAAAAAAAGGAAGTAAAACTAATCCAACTCACTCAGTCACTCACGCACGACACTCCCTCACACCCAGCCTAGCCCACTTCACTCACACCCAGCCCACTTCACTCAAGACACTACACACAACACAGCCCACTCTTTTCCCTCTCTCTTTCTTCTCTCTTTTGTTCAACCTTCAAACTTCACAGCCACAAAGCCACTATCCCCTCCCCTCCACGCTGACCACAACCACACCGCCACTTTCCACGGCCATCATCCACTGCCCCACCACCGTCCACCACAGTCTATAAGTAAGATTCTTAGTTCTTACTGTTTCAATTTATAAATCAGGTTTTCATTTTTTTTTGGAGAATTGTTAATCAAAAATTAAGGCTCCGTTTTGTAGGGCATAAAACGTTTTCCTGAACAACTATTTTCCTCTGTTTTCAATTTTACATTGTTTGGTTGGCAAAAGAGTGTAAATCATTTTCCCTTGGAGTAAAATACTCTCTTAATGATGGAAAACCATTTTCCCTTTAAAAAAAT
The DNA here is from genome assembly GCF_026745355.1 of Beta vulgaris subsp. vulgaris. Lineage (NCBI taxonomy): Eukaryota > Viridiplantae > Streptophyta > Magnoliopsida > Caryophyllales > Amaranthaceae > Beta > Beta vulgaris. The sequence goes on from NC_079205.1 coordinate 41,107,530, forward strand.
GAAGAGAAAATTGTTTTCCTATCTCTTTTATACACTTCTCTCACTACATCCTTACTTTCCTTTCATTTTCTTTTCATTTCATCATTTTTCTTACATAGAACCAAACAACGAAAAACTAATTTTGAAATTATGTTTTCCATTGTAAATTATTTTCCATGAAAATTATTTTTACACTAAAAATATTTTACGTTCTGCCAAACGGAGCCTAAATTGCAATTTCACTTGTTATACTTAAGAAATTATTACGGAGTACTTTTGATATAAAAAAATAATTATAATATGTGATCGGTAATTAGAGGTGAACCACCATCTGAAAAATCCTAGATCCGCCACTGGTCTCCAAGACATTATGTACAAAGGACAACAGATGTGATATAAGTTTTTTAAATACTTCAGTGACATGACCACTAGCACAAGACTCCAATCATTATAACCCTCGAGAGAATCAGAAGTATACAGGTCCCCCAGAGGCTGTCTCTAGGGCTCTCAATCAAAATATAACATATTGGCTGACAATTTATAAATCACAAGAACTCAGAATACTTGTAAATGACAGTTTAGGAGACATACAAATACTCCAATATCCACAATAAAGGACTTCAAAAACAAATCAAAAACATAAATAAGTAATTTTGAGCACAGCAAGTATGACAAATTGTTTGAACTTCATAACACCAACTCTCCAGCAAGAAAACAATATTCGTTTAAACACATACTCTAACCTAGTACATCTAGGGGAAAAGGAGATTTTAAGTGTATCAAAATGGGAGCCAAGGGGACAAGGGGGTGTATAAAAAAGGAACTTTAGTCTACACATCTTGGTTTACCAAAGATCTGAGTCATACACTCATACTGTCATTGGAATTTTTGGGATGTGTATTCCTCCCTCATTGAATAACAATTTTTCTGTTTTATAACCAAGCCTTGTCTTTAGTGAAGTAACTCCCCACAATTGACAGTAATTTGGGCCTAATCTACCTTTTTTAGTTAGTTTCCTATCTCTCTCTTTGCCATTTTGTTCATTCCAGTTTGGCAATGTTGGGAAAAACATGAAATGCAATTTAACAAACCAATCATATTACCAAACAAAAGAAGAGGAGGGCAGTACCAGGACAACTCATACTCAAGGATGACTGGATGATCATGGGAACTTTATTCACATCAACAGGGGTACAATCAGCCTCAAGACTTCTATGAACATACGGTTTCATAAATTACACAATAAATTGATTTAACATACATCTACCATCCCATTTCTAAGAATTTACCCATCAGCTTTAGCCTTACCATGAAATCCTAGAAATTATTCCCCACTCCTCAATTCACAACTAAATACATCTTGTCTCGCAAGAGTTTGAGTATATAGTCTAGTATATACATATATATAGAAAGTATTATACTCAACATCAAGTAGGAGATTCTTATTTGTGAGCAAAGTATTGTGTTCCCTCTGTTTATGGTTTACGCATATTATGCACAGCTACCATAGATACGCAGACCAATGCAATGCACAAGAAACCAAAAACTGGGTCCCTTTTCGTGGGGTAAAGGAAAGTAAAAGAGGATTAGCAAGCTTATGTTGGCCCTTTTGGTAAAGTTAAAGAGGGTAAAAAAAGAGGTAATAAATTTGTTGTTGAACTATGCCTTGAATTATTATTTGACGCTAGGATTAACCTAGCACGGGGGTCTCGCTATATGTTATTTAATATATCGGGTCTGTTTTAGTTTCGGGTTTAGGGCCATCTGTTTAGGTTAATTAGTAAGGCATTATATAAACCCTATTATTAACCTCTGCCTCCGTATTATTCTGTAATCTGTACTCTCTCCTAAACCTAATAAAACAGTTTCTCCTGTGTTTGTGGACATAGCTAACCCATTATTACTGAACCACGTTAATTTTTGTGTCGATTGTTCATTGTTATTTGTTTCATTAATTGCATTCGACACAACATTTGTCAAACAAGAACAAAGCAAAAGTGAATAGAACATAGTATAAGGGAATCAAAAGCATAACCAAGCTGCTTTTGTACTACTTATTTTTGGAAGGAAGCTACATCTTAATTCCTACTTGCACATTATGGCCCACCCCACTTGTACTTTTCATTCCCCATCCACCTTCTATCAATAAAGAAAAACCACTATCCTATCACATCTACTTTTCATTGAAGTAATTATTCATTAACCAAGAACAATTTATCTCCTACAATTTTGTGCCTTAATAAGTGTTCAAACTAATTTGGGACGTGAAATTTCCTAAATAGCAACTCAGCATACTTTGCAAAAGTTGATACTTAGCAACATAACGTTGTTCTTTATTTTATTAGCCTGTGCATCACACACTCACAAAGGTTTGAAGCTAGCAATTGAACGGTCATGAGAACATCATTGATATTACCAGAAAGGTTTAGGAAATTTACAAATTTACATAGAAAACTCCACTTTCACATTGCCAACTTCCAAAGCTGAGGTGGTCAAGTCACACAAAGTAATGAAGCTACTCGTAATTTAAGGATTCATCTAAAATGAGTTACATTATGACCACATGGAATATCAGTAATATATTCTGGGCTTCTAAGGGGAAAAGCATACCAGGAATGAGAAGCATGATAGGTAAACATGGACCATATAATTCAGAAAGAAAACACTAAATTGGAGCAGGTTGATCGTATAAGTATCACAAAACAGAATCAGAGTTGCTTGCAACTATAGGAAACAGGAAGTAACTGCATACTTATAAAAGCTGGCTGGTTTCTGATTTTAAAAGACTTTTTCTAGAATACAGCATACAACATGTGAATTTGAGCTGGTAATGCTATAAAAGCACAAATTTATGAGATGTTATCGATTAGCCAAACAGTGAAGGAGAAGTGAGAGAACATTTGAAGCTACATGAGCAACAAATCCCTCAATCACAGCTCTTTTCTGATGCCATGTGAATATCATTCAGTTATTTAGATAAGTACTAAGCTAACTGAAATAGGTGCACTTAATTTCTCTGAACTAACCTCCTCAATCTCCTTGGCAACACGATCAGGATCTGCACCAGGCAAATCTATTTTGTTGAGAACCTGCAACAGGTAAACAATGTCCACTATAACAAACAAATGTCCAATTGATTGGAGTAACTCCTAAGAAACCACCATGAATTCTGAAAGGAAACCAATGTGCTAGTGCCTAACAGTAACTTTAACAAGTAATGCAATAACTATAATTTCAATTAACAACATAATGTAATCCCACCAAATTAGAGAAAGAGTCATGAAGCATAATATGGAATAACAAACCGACATAACTTGGAAAACTATATACTTGATATAAAGGGCAAAAATGTTACAAGGAAGAAATACTCACAGGGATTATTTCTAAGTTGTTTTCCAATGCCAGATAAACATTGGCCAAAGTTTGAGCTTCAACTCCCTACAAAAGTAGGGCAAAGTAATATGAATTATAGGTGAAGAGAAGTGACTAATTAGGTAATAGGAAATACATGAAGGAAACCACGTTTAAGAAATGGTGATACGAAGAAACTCAAAGTGAAAAAGATTGAAGCAAAAAATCAAAAACGACAAGATGATCAAATTGCTGGTGTGAATTATCATGCAAATCCTTGGAAGTCTATCTCCCAAGTTTCAGCTTTCTTTGTTCCTCCGGTGAGTTACAGGATTATTAGGGGTCTCCAGTTCACTTCTGGAAAAGGGGAGGTTCTCTTTGTGTATTACTGATCAACCTTACCTTGCCTTTTCTATGACAGAGTGTTGCAACTTGCATGATAAACCAAAATCTGCTTTTTATTCATAACTTCAGATTCCACGTCCCAGGATCTTTCAGTTCTATGGAAATCCTCATGATACAGAGCTACAAGAATTTATGTGTCCCCCTCCAGAGAGAAAGAGAAGAGTATCTATGCTCTTTTAAAGACGATAGAGTGGTTAAGACTTTAGTCATTCTAGCCTCTAGATTTAACTTGGGTATATTTCTGCTATATATTCTAAAGATGATAAAATTGTTAGGAATTTAATTTTACATTTATATATGGCCAAAAGTTAACAAAAAGAATAAAAACAAAAATATAAAATTCCATGTTGCCTAATGTAGAAGCCCCATTGTGTATTTGAACAAAAGTCGGTATCAATTTTGGGTTCAATCTTTGACTATCTTCTCCCAGACAAATTCAATCTTAGCCAACAAATGACTATCTTCTCCCAGACAATATTCCTTAGAGGGGCATTTATAATATAGAGTAAAATTAAAATTCAACCCTGTACTTGCTCAATTAGCTCTCTCAACCCTATAATTAGTACACCAATAGTTACTGAACATGATCAAATAAGTGAGGCGAAGGTTGATTCAAAATAATATCATGACTGAGCCAGAGTATGTACCGAAGCCAGAGAAGAGAATATTCACCTGAGAAGCATCTACAACAAGTAGAGCACCCTCACATGCAGCAAGAGATCGGGAAACCTACCTCGAAAAAAAAGTAAGCTGATAATTGTTATACATTGTTCTCAATTGGCAAGTATGTAAAGGATATGAAACTCAAAGTGAAACTACTCAACAGCAACATTCAAACTCAAAAAATAGTGAATTTCATTATCCCTAGACTCATGCATGTGACCTTTAAACAAAAACAAAAACAAAAAAAAAAAAAAAAAAAAAAACATTTAGTGATTAGTAGGCGAAAAGGGAACATTTTAGCTGGATAGATGGTAGTTAATTTTAGTTATTCCTTGATTATGTAAGAGTGGGTACCAGAACACAAAAGACTCGGTCCTAAATGGAAGCGACCACATATTTCTGCAGCTCAGCACACAGGGTATTATTGGCTTCAGAAACAGCCTCTTCTTGCCTTTGAGCTTGTCAGAGGTAGGTTTGCAACTTTGCCTACACCTAGACATACTAAAATCCACCGACCAGCCATACTGAATAACTTTAGTTGATGCTGTTATGCATGAATATGCAGCAGCTCAAATTTGACGAAAGAACCAAAAGGAGAACTAAATTTTTAATTCATGATTTTATTGCAGAATAAAGCACAAGTTGAAATCTGCTCAGAGGCCAGTCCAATCGCTCCCTTTATATTTTAGAAGCTTTCTCCTGAAGAAAAAGACAGTCTACAAAGACATCCCTCCAAGCCACTCCTAACAAACTACCAACAGATACAATCACTAATACATTCAGATATCAATTTTACATATCAATTACATACTACTTCATGCGTTTACGCTCACTAACTTGATAGCAGGGAAAAAAAAGGTCTTTTAACTGGAAAGACAAAAAGCATTACAAGAGAAGTTTATATTTCTTAAGTAGACACTTACATGTCACGTCATTCCTGCTATTTTTTGGCCTTGAATAATTCAACCAACACAGCTAACATATCCCAAATAGGTAAAAAAAAACAGAAACTATCACTTACAATCATTCCAAAAGTTAGTCCATATTTCCCCTAGGTGGTTCAAACTCGTTAACTTCTATCTCTTACAAATTTGTATTGAGTTACATTATGTAAACATCGCAACTATCTTAGTCTTAGAAAGAAATGTGTAAGATTACTAGTCCATAAATTCTATTATAAGTCAGGGACAGAGAATAATGGTAACAGTTGATAAACTTTGATTAGATGGTGTATCAAACTTCTTTCTATTGTGCATATCTATCTACTAAATTTTCGTCTTATTGACTAAGATGCAGGCAATAATTTTCTTTTTGATAAGAAAACAAAACAAATGCCATTCAATAGCAAAAGAAAGGATATACAGTAGGGGGGAAAAAGCCCACATTGATCAAGGCAAAAGAAATAAGATTTTCAATGTCGGGATACATCAAAAAGGGACACATAATGGAATGCCCCCACAAACATACCCAAAGGGAAGCTAAGTTTACACAAGTCGCTAACATGAAGTAACCAAAGCAGACACCCCACCACAGAAAATCCTACCATTCCTCTCTAACCAAAGCACTCACAATATGGCAAACGAAGCAACCTGAAAATCTTATTCCCCTTTCGCCTTCCGAACATTATATATTGTATATATAGATGACCCTATAGAGTAAAAGGGGCAATCCAATTTATCCCAACAGAACCAAATATCCTTTCTGAAAGAAACATCATTATGTGACACAAGCAAACAGTCCCTTGACTCCTCAAAGCAAGTTATGAAGTACCCACATGAGGAGATAGAGCTTTGAACGGTCTGTGCTAATATATATATATATATATATATATATATATATATATATATATATATAGGAATGGGATCTTGTGAAAACCACCTCTTAATCTAAAAACTGAAAACAGACAATCCTAACCATTGGATTACATCTAACGGACGCGATCTATTCTTATAGGTAAACAGTTGAAACGTCGCTCCTCCCCTTCTCTCCTCTCTCTCTCTCCTCCTTCTCTTTTCTCTATAGCATTTCACTGACTTCACCTCTACACCTCCCTCCGAAATTCTCTCTCCTCCCCTATCCTCAAAACGTGGCGTTCCTCACCGCCCTCGCGCGCGCAAGTCGACGGCGCGTATCAATCACTTCGAAAGAGTTCTCCGGTGAAAGGAACAGTGAGTTCCGACGAGTTTGCTGTAGTTTTGTTCGCGGATGTTGTTGTTTCGAATGCGTCGAGAATTGTGGCGAGTAGGGTTTGTGTTGGAGTTGCGGGGATTGGTGGAGTTGGAATGGCAGCTCGCCGCCGTTAACGTCGCCGTTCATGGCCTCGACGGAATTCTCGTTTCCTCAAATGAAGAAATATCTCTGTTTTGATTATTGATTGATGAGGTTGAATAATTTTAAATTTATCTGTTTTCTGGTTTGAGAGTTATGTGATTTGATGAGTAATTGTTAATTTTATGATAATTTTGAGCTCATTTTGTTCATCATTTTCAGATCTTCAACTGAATTTTTGAATCTAGTAATTTTCGATTGAAATTGCGAAGAGATCTTCATTTTTTCGTTCAATTATGCAAAGAATCTCCAGATTGTGTACATTTATGCAGAAGTAATACCGACTGTAACGATATGAAACCCTAATTTGTCAACTGCAAAAACAATAAGCCTGAATTACAACTAAGTTATATTATAGTTACCTCATTGCAACTTCTTTAATCGATAATGAAAGACAACCACGGCCCAGCAATAGTTCGAAGACCGCAAGATCGACAGCTGAAAGCGAAGACAATTACAGCGAAGAAAAAATCGTAGTTCGGAAACAGCGAAATCGAAGAATGCAAACTGAGAGTGATGAAAATGGGAAGTTGTAGGTGATTTAGTTGCCAAAGTATTGTTATTAGTTGCTGTTTTAAAGCTATTTGTTACCCCCTCTCACTAACATATATTTGGCGAAATTCATACAAAGTATTGTTATTAGTTGCCAAAGTATTGTGATTAGTTGCTGTTTTAAAGCTATTTGTTACCCCCCTCTCACTAACATATATTTCAAGGTAAAAAGTTACCTTAAAAGTGGTAATAGTTACTCTTATAATAAATAAAGTTACCCTTGAAATACATATAACTATCCTTAATATAATAAAGTTACCCCAAAACTGACAAAAGTTACCCTAAAAGTGTTAAAAGTTACCCTAAAGTGGTTAAAAGTTACTTTGTTTTCAGTTTTCAGCCTAAGAGTGGTTTTCAGCGGATCCTTCCCCTATATATATATATATATATATATATATTATATTATAATATATATATATATATATATATATTCTATAGGGCAAGATCACATGAGAATGCTCCTTGCATGAGAAATGAGAATGAATCTCAACCACACGATTGGATTAGCGTTACAACACTTGTTCATTAGAGTTATACCCACCTAAAAAATTTAGAGCCCAAAAAAAAATTCAAATTTTGAATTTTTTTTTTTTATAATTTTTTTTTTTTTTTGGAGTTACATCACTTTTTCATAAGAGTTACATCACTTATTCATAAGAGTTATAGCGCGTAAATATCATTCTCATTTCTCATGTAAGTAGGCATTCTCATATGAACTCACTTCTATATATAAAGTTTCCCCAAATTAGCAATCCACAATAAAGCTCTCACCCACTTCACATTATCATTAGTCAATTATCCATACAAACAAATAAGGATTTGGTGTCAGCTCACAAACAACATCCTTATACTCATAGACATAGTCCTTGATGTTTCCTAACATTAGGAAAATGCTGAAACCATTACCACCAAAAAAATGGATTTTGTTACTTGAGCGGGAGGGGAAGGTAACAAATTGTGGAAGTCCATTATCGCCAAGTAATGATAATGGATTGAGGAGAGGTTTAACCAAACAAGAAGAAAGGGTTAATTTCGTTTCTTAGAGCACAAAAATGTTGAACCAATCATTACCACAATAACATAAAACAATACAAAGAGAAAGACTATCAAACCCTGAAAATTCAATACAACATTTAAATATTTAAACATTTAAACATTTTGCACCAAAATATATATCACCAAAACAGCACTGTCAAAGAGAATTCCCAAAGTCCAATATTACAAGCCAAAGCAGGAAATCACCAAAACGCACAAAAAGGACGAATAAATTATGGCACATGGTAACATCATAAAATGAGGAACTCGGTAACAATAGAACAAGCTGCTAGCCCATGACACTAATCCTGAAGGTCAACATTAATTGAGTTAGATAGCAGCTTCGTCATTCAGCTGCTGATTGCAGCAAGGACATTTTACACGTGCATGATTAAACTTGATCTAAAATTCCAAAGCCTTCAAGTAAGAGTTCAATATATGTTACAATTTAGCAACTTTAAGACGAAACATCGAAGGTTCATGCACAATATATCAAGGGTTGTCAATTCTCATGGACCAAACAAGCTGCACTCGCAGTGTACAAGGCAATATAGACAGCATGATCAAAGTGTTAATAAACATATTCAACTAGTGTATTAAATGCCAGAAAAGCAACCATTTCATACCTCATAAGAGAAGTCCACATGTCCTGGAGTATCAATAAGGTTTAGACAATGTGGTACATTGCCATGAACATAACGCATACGTGCTGCCTGGGAAACATAGTAAACATATGAAGTCATATTGTGTTACAAGGACAATGTGGACTAATTTATAGTAAATCTAGTAACATTTATGCTTAACAGATCATTGCTTTCTTAGAATTGCTATATTGACTTTAAGCTTGCCGAAGAAAATCCGAGTCACCAAAAGTCATGCAAAAAAATTAATCTAAAAGCCCAATCATCAAAGAGAATATTGTAACATTGCAGTCTGAAATCTCCGCATAGCATCACCCACCACCAGAATAACTACACATACAAGAAATATGAGAAACAACCACCTGCAGTTTTATAGTGATTCCCCTTTCTCTCTCCAAGTCCATGTTGTCAAGGAATTGTTCCTTCATTTCACGCTTTTGAACCGTACCTGTAATTTCAAGCAATTTGTCGGCCAAAGTTGATTTGCCATGATCAATATGTGCAATAATGCAAAAGTTCCTGATGTTTGAAACCGGGACCTGCAACGCAAGAGTAACCGATGCACATATCATAAATTATGGGAATAATTTGAAAAGGACAGCTAAAACCTTTAATGAGAAAATGGAAAATCACCATCTAACTACAAATAAGCAAGTTTACAATAATTCCCCTGTTGAGAAATGGAAAAAGAATCAAGAAACAGAAATCTCACAAATAATGAGATCATGATTATGCAACTAAGGTCGATTTCTAGTGAAGTCATTCATTGTTCTTTGATCTTTGACTGTTGGACTTTGATGAACTTATACACTGTTCTCTAAATTTGGAATATGATGAACTAAATTAAAATGGCTCAGTAAACGCTTTACACTCTTAATCATCATAAAATTGCAGACAATTTTTACACAATTCCTCCGTTTTTCAATAAGTGCAACGATTCTCTTTTAGTAGTCAAACTTTACAAACTTCAACCACATTTTTAAACTATTATATAAGGAAAAAAATGTTATCATGTCGAAACTTGTTTGATTGGTTCCAATGTGTATTTTTATATAATCAACTTACTAAAGATATCAACTTTACAAACTTTAACAACATCTTTATACTACTATTATATAAGCAATGAAATAAAGATATAAGAGCACAACCAATGGTTGCCCTATAATTTGTGGTCATTAATTATTTTATTACTTTCTCACTCTTTCACCTACCCCACCTTTTTTTCTCTCTCCTCCATTCCCTTCTTTGCTCCTTTTTTTCTTGGTCCATCAGAAAGAGCTGGGCATCAATTTCTTGGCCAAATTTTTTCTCTCTCCTAATAAACTAATATTACTTTTATATTCTCTCTCCTCATAACCCACAAGGAGGGCAACGATTGGGAGCACTCTAAGCGGTCAAAGATACGCATTAGAGACAGAGGCGGACCTACTAAGGGTCCTGGGGCTCCCCCAAAAAAATCAATTTCCTTTTTTATTTTTAACGTCAGACAGCATTTTACATACAATAAAACTGATACCCGCGCAATAGATTAAATCAAAGCAACTTGCTCCAGTGGTAGAGACTATCACAAGTTATTACATGCTTGTACTTATGACGCGGGTTCGATCCTTCAAACAGTAAATACCAATTCCTGTTTTTTCATTTTCTTTTGCTTGATGATTTTTTTTTATTTTTCTTTTTAGTTCCTGCTCTTTCTCTTCCTTTACCATTTTTTCTTTTCTATTTTGGATTCTGATCTCATTCTTTTGAGGGAGCGTTTGGTTCACATGATTTTGGTATCAGGTATGGGTTTAGAATGAATAAAACCCATACCTAGTGTTTGTTTTATTATTTAATAGATTTAAAACTCATACCTCAAACCCATAAGGTATGGGGTTTAGAAACCCAAAAGGGGAGGTGGGTTTGGCTCATACCAATACCTCTAGGTATTAAATAGAAGAAAAAAATTTCATTCCCAAATAAAAACCAAACACATGGTATTAGGTATCAAGTTACAAACCTATACCACCTTGATTTCATTCCTCATTCCAAACCCATTCCATTATATGAACCAAACGCCCCCTGACAAGTATCCATCTCTCTTAATTTTAGCTCTAGTTTTAACCATTTCTTTTTTGTGATGTAATGATTATTCTCCTTCTGTTTTCAAATAAATTCAACAATTTGACTTTGTACACTATTGGTATATTAAGTATGACGAAAATTTATTTACAAATACTTAAATAATTAATTTTACTATGTAAAATTTTGGATTTGTCTCTATGTACATTTACTAAATTTATATCAATGAGCTTCTTGAAAACTTAAGGAACAGATAATGAAAGATAGTCACATCTATTGACAAGTATAAAAGTCAATATGTTGAATTTGCAAAAAATGGAGATAACAATAAAATATCGATATAATGAAGGTACCTCTAATAAATTACTCAAATAATAAAACGTTTAGTTTTCTTATAATTAAAACTGAACTTGTCATTTGTGTATTTTGATCATTGTCTATGTGCTTGTTTTAGTTAGGAGTTAGGACCCCCCAAATCCAAAATTCTAGATCAGCCCCTGATTAGAGACGTGGAAACAAAAAACAAAGTGCCACTTATTAAAATACCAACTGAGAATTGAAATTAGGATAATGATGCTAATGCAACTTATTCAACTTCAACTCTAGTCTAGTCTCTAAACTACAAAAATCAATGAATATACCATGGTTCAACATACAAAAAAATAACAAAAAGAGGGGCATATTACATGATAATATTAATTTCACTCTATATTAGCAAATTATATATGAATAGGATAAAAGTCCAGAAGTTGTAACTTTTAATAGTGTAAACGTTAAAACATTGCAATGATAAAAGAACGAAAAAGTAAAATGTAAGGCATTACTTTCAAGAGACGGTCTTGGCCCACTTTAGCGGCAAGTTCGAGTGCTGAAACGTCTTTGGATGGGGCGCCAGCGGTCTGAGCAAGGACTTTGAGCCTGCGATTAGTCCTAAGACTGCTAATTGGAGGTGGGAAGTGGCCATTTAAGCCAGAGGAAGAAGGGAAGTTCGAGTTTTTGAGGGGATAACGTGCGCCAGCGTTGGCGGGTAATACAACTGTGAGACGAGATATGGCCGTTGGAGTAGTGCCTGCCATTGTTTCTCCTTCCTCTACGACCTTTGCAAATTGCAAGGTTTTTTCTTTTTAGTGTTTGTGGATCATGTTTTGCTTTTTTTTGTTTTGAAAGATGGTGTTGGTTATGGTTTGAACCACAAAAAAACATGCAGATTGGTCCTTTTGATTTTTTGTTTGGGGAGGGTTTAGTAAGATTGGTTTCGAGTTGCAACTTGCAACTTGCAAGTGGCAATGGTTATTAACTTTATTGAAGTAATTTATGGAGGAGTTTAACATGTACATGCTTCATACATCATTAATCAGTTTAAAGAGGATGGTGTATCTAGTTCTTCATTTATTACAAAAAGAATAATTATAGAACGGTTATTTCACAGGGTACCCCTGAGTTCTTGTAAAATTCACGTGGTACCCACAAAATTTTCAAAATTCACGAGGTACACCTCAGTTTCCGTACATTAACACCGCATACCCTATTTCCTAACAGACGTCAACTCTCCGTTACTGTGTTATGACTTTTTTGCCCTTATTGTATTAAATCCACTATTCCGCCGACTGACCCCATCGAATATCAAGCGACTGAAAAACAAATCGACCCTTCATCTTGTTCTCCTCCCCTGTTCTGCGGTATCACCATTGTCAACAGTACCCTAAATTTCTTCCCAAAATATCTGCAACATCGTGCAATCAGCGTTAAAATCTTATCATATCAGCGTCGCAACAGTACAATTTCGTCGTGCAGTTGAAGCGTTTTTCAATCATATCAGCGTCGCAAGACTCGCAACAGTACAATTTCAGCGTCGCAACAGTACAATTTCGATCAGCGTCGCAACAGTTAATTAAAGAAGGTAATTTCGTCGCTTTCGATTTTGTTTTCGAAGTGCAAAGATGAAATCTTTAGAATGAAATAGGGTTTTTCATGGCGTTTTATCCAATGTTTTCGAGTTTATTGAAGCTCATCGTGGTCATCCTCAATCCTGATTTCTGATCAGTTAACTGATTGTTCTTTTTTTAGGTTTCTATCTTCTGAATGTCGAAGAGTAGGAATATTGATTGCATTATATGTATAATGTATGTAAATAAAAACTTCTGAATGTCGAAGAGTAGGAATATTGATTGCATTATATGTATAATGTATGTAAATAAAAATATTATCATGTACCATTTTTGTTACATGTGTGTCAATATAAATCAGTTTTAATATCTAATTTCTATCAGTAAATATTATCAGTTTTAATATAAAAAATTGATCAGTTTTCGCAATTTTCATAAAATCTTAATGCTTTGATGCTTTGATGCTATATAAAATGTCGCTTTCGATTTTGTTTTCCAGAAAATTTTAATGCTTTGATGCTGTAAAAATGTGTGTTTGTGAATGTGATTATGGGTATGCATGTTGTACTGTGAATTGTGTATTGATTATTATGATTTTGGTTAGAAAATAGATTTTTTTAAATTTGTTTATTTGAGACAACTGAATTGTGGTCTTTAATAAAGTATTGGAATGTGATTATGTTGTATTTTTTGTTGTTTAGGATGTTCTCATTCTGGCTGTTGGTGCATAGTAAGGGTGGGGACTTTGATGTATGGGTGGAGGATATTGACTTGTGTCATGTGATGGGTTTATATGAGATGATGTTTGAGAACTCCGTAAAACAGAATGTGTTTCTCCCCAAATATTTCATTTTGACTGTCAATAAACCTACGACGAATAGGAGGATGGAGTTGGATGATGATTATGCTATGTTGAAAATGTGGGAATGGAATCAGGGCAAGGAAACTATAGAGGTGTGGCTTGAGGAAGTTGAAAAGCCATGGACTGTATTCTGTTCTGCTAAGGCTAGTTGGGAGAAGTTGGATGAATGTTTCCCTGGTAATTCCCAACCCCAACCATCACAGTGTGACACCCAACCCACCCCTCCTGGAAACCAACATGCCAATCCACCTCCACCACAGCCCACTCCACCTCCAGAACAACCCAATCCACCTCCACCACAATCCACTCCACCCCCAGCACAGCCTAATCCACCACATCCACCAAAAAAATCAACTAGAGAGAAGCCAAAAGAGTGGAGAGTTCCTAAGACTACAGCCTTGAGACATGGGATTTTTATTAAGGGACAGACAGGAGGTACTGGTGGAGGTAAGAGGGTCAGAAGGCAACAGGCAGAAGTGAGGGAAGTTGATGATGATGATTTGACAGGGGATGACAGTGATGATTCGAATTATGTGTTCTCTGATTTGGATGATGATGATGATGACAACGTTGATGATGTTGACTTGGTTGATGAGGATGACTTGGTAGTTTCTGATGAGATTCATGAAAAAAGGTTTGAAGATTACTTAGATGGGAGTCATAATTTGGATAAGATGTACTTGAATGGCAAAATTTGGAGCAACTTACCATTTGGGTCTATTGCACTTGAAGAGTGGTTAATTTTTGAAAGCAAGACTGAGTTTCTACAAGTATTTAGGGATTTTTGCATTCAAGAAGGATTTGCTGTCACTGTTGAAAGAGCTGACAGTGCAAGGTACACAACATATTGTCTGGTGCAGTCATGCAGCTGGAGGATCCATGCTACTGGGTTGAAAGATAATGTAAGCTGGGCAATCAAGAGTATAACTGGGAAGCATAACACTTGTGGCAGACTTGAAGAAAATCCAATGGTGTCTTCTGAGTGGTTGTGCAGACACCTTTTGCAAGACCTTGAGGCAAATCCAGAGATACCTGTAGATGCATTACAGAAGCTGTGTATGGAGAGGTACAGGCTCAATGTGACAATAAGGTTGTTGTACAAGGTCAGAAGCATAGCAAGGGAACAGATTTATGGTTCTTTTGCTGAGTCATAGCCTTATTGCCAAGGTATGCTGAGATGATTAAGGCAACTAATCCTGGCTCTTATGCACTAGTTACATGGACAGGACACAACACAAACCAAGATCATCAATTCACATCATGTTTTTTTTCTTTTGCTGCTTCTGTGAAAGGGTTTTTAGGTGGATGTAGACCAATCATAGGGATAGATGGTGCACATTTATCTGGTTATTACAAAGGTGTGATGCTCACTGCTGTTGCCATTGATGGTAACAATGAAATATTTGTTGTTGCATTTGGTGTTGTAGCCTCTGAGAGCATAGATAGCTGGACCTATTTTTTGAGAAACTTAAGGTTGTTGTTTGAAAAAGAGGGATGTCAGAAGGATGATTGGACATTCATAAGTGACAGAATGAGGGTAATATTTTATTAAGGCATCATTGGTTTCATTTATGCAATTTTAATTAAATTCATAACTAATTAATATTTCTTTTTTTTTGCCTTGATTGTTAGGGAGTTGAATCAGCACTTTCTGAGGTCTTTCCTAGGGCCACAAGGAGGATTTGCTGCCAGCATTTGTACTCCAACTGCAAGAATGCAGGTTGGAGTGGATCAGCTTTTCACAAGCTGTTCTGGATTGCTGCAGATGCATATAATGAGTATGTTTTTGAGAAGGCAATGTCAAAGATTAAAAAACATGATGCAGCAGCTGAAGAATACCTAAGAAATGTTGGTGAGCAATGGTCTAGGCACTCCTTTGACAACAAAGTTTGTTGTGACCACAACACAACAAACTTTGTTGAGTCTTTCAATGCTTGCACAAAAGACAACAGGGACTTGCCTGTTCTCACACTATTAGAAGGTGAAATTGCATTGACAATATAATTTGAAATTACTTAATGTTGCAATATGATATATGTGTAAATAATTTTTTTTTTTTTTTGGTTGTATGTAATAGCTGTTAGGACATGGATAATGAAAAGAATGGGATCAAGGTTTGATATGGCGGTTGATATGGACCCCAATGCCCTTACTGAATATGCAGAGAACATTTTGAAGACAAGAAGTGATGATTCAAGGTTCTGCCATGTCACTGTATGTGGAGGGGGTGAGTTTGAGGTGAGGGATGGTCATGTCAAGTTCCCTGTCACACTCACTAGAATGAGTTGTGGATGTGGGACATGGCAGGGGTCTGGCATACCATGCAAGCATGGATTGAGGGTCATATACAACCAAAGATTGAACCCTGCCAATTATGTGTCTGCATACTTCAAGGGGGCAGCTTATAAGGCCACTTATGCTCACCATGTCCATCCAATGGCTGACCATACACAATGGCCTTCATTCAATGTCCCTCAAATCAACCCTCCAACTATCAAGAGAAGTGCAGGGAGGCCTGCCAAGCAGAGGAAGAGGGGTCCAAGTGAAGCAAGAAAGGGTAAGAGGCATAAGAACAACAAATGCAGCATCTGTAAAGAGTTGGGTCACAATGTGAAGACTTGCAAAAGTAAGAGCCAAGCTGGAAGTTTATCTGCAAGCCAACAAGGCAGGGGGAAGAAAAGAAAGGCTGCTTAGGCAAGCTCTTTACAACAAGCTGAGGGAAGAAAAACCAGGAGGTCAACAAAGGCTAACTAGGAAAAACATAGAAAAATTGCATTTTTTTGGAAATCTTGCACCTGTACCAAGCTGGTTGCTTTTTTTTTATTATGACAATTAGTGGCAGTAGGTGCTTCTAAATTGCACCTGTTAGATCTTTATTGCAGTTGACTAATCTTAGTGGCATAAGCTGCTTTTTTTTAACATATGTGTTAGTGTGTATTTATTTAGAACAACATTATGTAATTAACTTGCTTGTGGTATTTAAATGAAAACATATATTATTGCACGAAATATTTAGGTAACATTACATTACTTTGTTTCATCTCCCCAACATTACATAAATCTAATGTATGTAGATTCAAATGAAGAGGAAGTTATGGAATGTGAAGACATGTTAACACACAAAGGAGTACACCAACTCTCACATATATATAGCAAGGAAAACATAACTAGCCTTTATAGCTTGGCAACGGCTAGTTTTTTCATTTTAAAAAAATTGGGTATTTTGTGAAATAAGTTCAATATCTTGGGTACCATGTGAATTTTGTAAATGCACTAACGGAGAGTTGACGAAATAGGGTATGCGGTGTTAATGTACGGAAACTGAGGTGTACCTCGTGAATTTTGAAAATTTTGTGGGTACCACGTGAATTTTACAAGAACTCAGGGGTACCTTGTGAAATAACTGATTATAGAAAGTAACGGTGCATACGTCGGTATAAAGAGAATTGTGTGTATAATTTTTTTTTTTTGAATAGTAAAATTAATTCATTAATAATTGTGTGTATAATTTATAAATTAGAACACAGTCAAAGAAGAATAATATGTGTACGTACAAATATAAGATTAATGCAAAAATGAACATCAAACTCAACCAAATGAATACAAAGTCAAATGAAAAAGGACGTCCTTAGTTTTGAATAGCAGGATTCATATTTAATGTTATTTTATTTCTTCTATATGTTTACTTTGAACTAGCATTTTTATGTAATTAATATTCATTTTAAACCAACAGTTCTCTTAGATTACAATGTTCATTGGCAATCAAAAAAAAAATCTTTTTAGTGTATGGGCATCTTGCTCTTTATGTGGACATGTGCACCAGCTTCTATTTTGTGATAGAGAGGTGATTAATAAACTAAATATTCCTTATATAACTAAGATGGACAAAATTGTCAATCTTAATGGCATTTTTCGTGTGTGTGTGTGTAACCATCACTCGTAAAGCTGGCAAAAGCTGACCCAACCTCATATCCCGAGCTGAACCTAATCCAAAATTTTCGGATTTGAGTTGAGATTATCGACGAAATTTAAAAAATGGGTTACCCAACCCGACCTGAAACCTCAAAGGGTTAAGTTCAGGTTGACCTTTTGAATAACCCAAACAACCTAATTTAGAATTTGAGTTAGGTTCTGGTGAGTTGGGTCAATCTAAAATTAACCCGATTTTTACAACTTATGTCACCTATTTCCTAATTATAAACTTGCAAGGCCAATTCTTAATTTGAAGCGGGGGGCTAATTTATGGCTTTGAAGTTTAAATCTTTGACTTAATTGGCATTTGAATTGCAATGCTTTGATTTTTTTAATGTATAATTTTTGCAATTACTCCCTCCACTCCAGAAAAAACTGAACACTTGTTGAGACACATATGTTAAGGTGATAAGTTGTAATGTGACTCTCATGTTCTTTTATTTAAAAGTAGATGAGATACGAGTTGGTAGGGTATTTTTAATTTGAGGAAAGAGAAAGTTGAGTAGTTTTTCATTGATAAAGGTAGAGTGTAGGCCAAGAGAGTATAGAAAAAAATAATAGTTTTATAGTGGGATCATGTAAAAACTGAAAGTGTTCAAACTAATTTAGGACAAACATAAAAGAAAAAGTGTTGTAGACTATTTTGAGATGGAGGGAGTACAAAATATAAATCAGGTCATATTGGATTAGTTTCAGGTCAACCCGAAACCTGGCCCCAAAATCTGACACGCAGAACCAGAGGAAAGAGAAAGAAGAAAAGAGAAGAAGAAGAAAGAAGAAAAGAGAAGAAGAAGAAGAAGACCGGTGCCGAACTCCGGCCAAGTCGTCGGAGTCGCGGTGTCCGGTTCAAAAAATATTTTTTTTCCTGGTTGAAACCTTCGAAACACAACAATGGTGGTTCTAGATCTAAAATTTAGAACTTACCAAAAAGATGCAAAAAGTGTATTACGTTGAGATTTTTGGGTGTTTAGGGTGTATATGTATGTATAAATTTAGGGATTCACTAAAAGATAAGTATTTTAAAAAAAATAATCCTTTCTCAAAACCAACTCAAGTTATAATTTCAGAATTTTCTTTTCTCTCTATCTTTCTTTTTGAATGAAAAAAATGTAAAAATAAAATCTGATTTTCTTCAAAATTTTTGAAATTTTATTTATTTATTTTTAAAGATAAAAAATCTGATTATAAAAAAACGAATTTCTAAAAAATCTGATTTACTTAATTAATTTATTTTTCAGAATTTTATATTTATAAAACTTATTATAACAAAATAAATCTCATAAAATAGTTATAAAAATTTGGGATATTACATTTACTTCCCCTTAAAAGAAAGTTCGTCCTCAGACTTTGAAGTTAGCTTTTGCAACTAATATGCAAACAAAAGTTAGTATCACATTCAACCCCCTTAAAGAGTTTCGTCCCCGAAACTCAAGCGTACCTGCTGAAAGAGTTCGGGATATCGGTTTTTCATATCATCTTCGGCTTCCCATGTAGCCTCTTCAGAAGTTTGACTTGACCATAACACCTTGACTAATTTACGCCTTGTTTCGTGTATCTTCTCTTTTGGTATCAAGATCTAACTGGGCGTTGTTCAAAGATAAGGTCTCACTAGTTCAATGGTTTAGGTTGAATGATATGGTAGGATCATGGACATATTTTTAAGTGAGACACATGAAAGATTTGGACATTGGCTAACTCCATTGGTAAGGCTAATTTATAAGCTACTTCCCAATTGCTCCAAATCTCATATGGTCTAGTAAACGCAGACTAACTTCCTTTTCTAACTTTTCAAGGATAAACTAGCTATGAAAGAAGAGACGCCCTAGAATCAAAAAGCAAGTAAGCGGGTTAGAGTTTACGAGAAAAGTACCCGTCACAACATTGGCGTTGGTGTCTGCTTCATTCTGGTTCATAACATAAATTCTTCCATTGTTGCCTCGAGCACCATTTCCAGTACTGTTTTGTTGTTTCCTCCATTTGCTCGATGGTTATTCTGACCATTATGCTGAGTAGTGTTCCCTCCTTGAGCATTCGAAGCCTGACCCTGTGAGTTGTTATTGTTATAGGGGTGATTATTGTTGTTCTGGTTCTTATTAGGCCCATGACCATTTCTATTTCCCCCATTGTTTTCATTTTGTCCATTATTCTGACGCTTGGGACACTGATTAGCCTTGTGTCCTTTCTCTTCACAAGCATAACAAGTTATTGGGTCTCCTTTTTAGGTAAATCCTGGGTGGCTTTTGTTACACTTCCTATAAGTAGGAATCTGGGTACGGGATCCTGCTGATTTGATCTCTCCGCTACTTGGTAGTTGCTACGTTCCCTTGATAATTCCACCACATTAGTGTGATTATTCCCCCCATTATTATTGTTACCCCCATATCGAGGTTTTTGTCATTCCCATGGTCATTTTGATTGTTATGATGGTCTTTTCTCTTATTCCTTCCCATAACTTCCTCTTCACACCTCAAAATCCTCTTAATATTAGAAGCCTTAGCATAAGCCTCTTGAAAAGTTGCAGAAGTTGCTCCCCAAGTCTGGTCTGAATTCTAAATGCTAACCCATCCTCAAACTTTTGAGCCTTGGCTCTCTCATCTGGCACAACATTAGGGCAAAATCTAGCTAACTCATTGAACTTTTGGGCATACTCTTGCACAGACATAGTACCTCCCTGGTTAAATCTAGTGAACTCATTGTATTTATGCCTCCTAATATGTTCAGGGAAAATCTATCCTTAATAGCAACCTTAAAAGCATTCCAATTAAAGTTTTCCTGAGCTCTAACAATAGGTCCGACTCTCCCACCAAGTGTCTGCATCCTCCCTCAAATAAAAGGTAGCTTGGTCTACTTTTTGAGCTTCAGGTGTCCCAGTAGCAGTGAATAACTTATCAAAGTCTCTTAGCCAATTCTCTAAGAGTAAGGGGTCTTCCTTTCCTACATCGGAGGTTTAAGGGTTGCTAACTTCTTTGCCATAGCAGCTTGTGGGTCCTCTCCACCATTATTCCCTAATTGGTTTTGTAACACTAAACCCATACGTTGTGAAAGTTGTTCAAGAGATCTCAGCCTCTCAAGCAGTTGTTCAGGGGTTTCAGCCATTTGTTCAAAAGTCCTCCTACGAGATCTAGTGTATACTTGATAGGTTTGCATATAATTCTTGCACATTACCATTGGTATTACTACATCTATTCGCCCGCACGTGGTCTTGCACATAGTTTTATTTATTCAATACTAACTTTCATCGTAATAAAATTACATGCCTCAACAAAATATATTTCATCATAACATTGCAAGACAATCTTTGATGCTTCCACATAAATTAATTTGACAAGTAAGCAACAATTATAACAAGAACTTAACTTTATTCAACTCAAAATATACAAGTAATAAATTCCTAATAATTATAAAAAACTATATAGGAACTTAGAGAATTTCAATACTACTAAAGAACTTAGTATAACACCTTATTATAAATATATAATTTCTAAATCCTATGGGTCATCCGAGCAACATTTTCTTGTAGTTACACATCTACATATAAGAACGAAAAGAAACAATTAATAAGCACCTGAAATAAGTGCTTTCACATTAAGGCACATAAACCCTTTTCGATCCCAATCTCACAATTTATTTTAACGCTTATTATTTAATATTAATACCTATATTATTTTACCTTAGACTCGTAATTATTTAACACATTTTATTAACTCCTAATTTATATTAATTTATTATAACCTAAGCTCTGATACCAATTTGAAACACCCCAAAATTTTGGTCTCAAAACTTATAAAACATTCACTTTTCATTAAAACATCTTATCAAACTTTTAGGGTGTTACCGCCGCATCTATTGTTAAAAACAAATACAAGGCTAGTTATTAAAAAATTATAATTCAACTTACAAAGCAAAGTATCAAAATAAACCAAACTTAGTTATCTAATTTAAACCAATTTAAAAATAAAAACGTGACAGCACCGTCACAGTTTGAAACGAATTTTTTTGAGAATTGTTTCAACTTTCATGGGACAGCAAGTGACGAATCTCATGTGGACTTGCTGCACATGTAATCCTTTTTCTTTTTTTTTTTTTGCTTTTAAAAAAATCAAAGCTTGGAGTAAATAAATCAAACAAGTTCCTGGGCACGCAGAAACCAGAGGAAAGAGAAAGAAGAAAAGAGAAGAAGAAGAAGCCCGACGCGGGACTCCGGCCAAGTCGTCGGAGTCGCGATGTCAGGTTTTAAAAATATATTTTTTTTCTGGTTGAAACCTTCGAAACACAACAATGGTGGTTCCAGATCTGAAATTTAGAACTTACCAAAAAGATGAAGAAAGTGTACTACGTGGAGATATTTGGGTGTTTAGGGTATATATATAAATTTAGGGTTTCACTAAAAGATAAGTATTTTAAAAAAATAATCCTTTCCCAAAACCAACTCAAGTTATAATTTCAGAATTTTCTTTTCTCTCTATCTTTCTTTTTGTACAAAAAAAATGATAAAATAAAATCTGATTTTCTTCCAACAATTTTTGAAATTTTATTTATTTATTTTTAAATGATAAAAAAAATCTGGTATTATAAAAAAACGAATTTTTAGAAAAAATCTGATTTACTATAAATATAATTTAGTTTTCAGAATGTTATATTTATAAAATCTTATTAGAACAAAATAAATCTCATAAAATAGTTATAAAAATTTGGGATATTACATTAAATGAGCAAATTCACTAATTATACTATAATTCTTTTCTTTTTTTAGCATTTGATAAGGCATAATATGGGTAGTCTTGGAATCATAAACACCCAAACAAGACTTTAATTCACGCTCAAAACCTTCACCAAATCACCACATATTTGCTTTACAATAGGTGAACAATTACTTTGAAGCAACAACACTTTCCCAACCCATTATTCTTCCCCAATATTTCCTTCACCTTCTCATCCCGGAACAATTACAATAGGAAATAATGATTTTAGTTCTGATTTTTGTTAAGGGGTTAAAATTGAATATCCCTAGATTAAAGAAAATAGTCATTATAGTTTCCAATTTACCTTGAATTTGTGAAATTTAGTGATATGTTGTGTGACGATCCAAACTCATCTCTTTCAACGGTGTTGCATTCTCTCACTTTGCCTCTCCTCTACATTGTACTTCAGTTGCCACTTGTTGTCCTGTGCTCGTCGGTTTGCCGGTTCTCCAAGCTCACCTCATTGTGCTTGTCTTCGCTGCTCCTTGAGAGCAGAGGTATGTGTTATACCTTTTGTTATTTTCTTATTCACGTTAATTTAACCATTAGTTTGGATTTGTGGATTTGTCTTAATTGACTCTATAATGTTGAATTATGACCAAACCTATATGCGGGGACGGGAAATCTAAGAAATTGTTTGGTTATATGATTGGAAAAGTATATATGTTGAATTATAACCAAACCTATATGGATATACCTTAATGCGGTGGGGAGGGAAATCTAAGGAATGGATTGGTTTGTGTTGTTTAATTGTAATGTGCGTCATTTGCCTAGATACCCGTTCGAGGCTTACTTGTAACAACCCCAAAATCCATACACGTCTATGACTACGTCGCATCGACTTTGGGAGTGTTACCACCGTGGTGAAACGCAAAACTTATTAAAAGGAAAATTTTAACTTAAATCATTATTACGAAAACTAAACTGTAGCAGAAATAAAGATGTAACTACAACCCGGGAATCATCAACGACCCTGTTTATTTGAACCACAATTAAATAAGTCATAATAAGTCTATAGTTTTTAATCAAAATGCTTTAAAGTCGAAAGACTAGGGAATATCCCCCGTATGCTCAATCTCAGGCAGCAACACCAGCACACCTAGTCTGCTCCCCATTGTAGCATCAATGGTTCATCACAGGTCAACAAACAACACAATAACACACAATCAGCTATGCTGAGTACATAGTAAAGCATTGAGTACATACTAAGCATAAACAAAGCAATAAGGATCATTCCTAGACATGATACTACAATAGCATTACATTCATTACTTTTTATTTAGTTGGCAGCGAACGGGCACCGTCATCTTACTAGAATCATACGGGCTACTTAATCCTTAATGGACATCTTGGTCTATTAGATGAAAAGCAAATACGGTTTCGTTCCTCCCACATCCATCACCTTAGTATGCATACCCCATAGATCGTACGGAACCTTCCGCCTACTTGAGTTATCAAAATTCATAAGGACACTATTAACCCACAGTAGACCTGCGTAGGAGTGTAGAACAAGTTCCACACTCCCCCCATTGTTCATTACTTGTAGGGAATCCAACTACAAGTTTATTGCTAAAATCCTTTCTTAGTATTGTCCATTCATACCACATTAAACATATAATCATTTAATGTTCTTTCTTAGATACAATACTCAATTCTTTACTTCTTGTAACATCCTTGTTACACCATAGATCAAAGAATACAAATCCAGTACTTTCATGCTTATGATACGATAGAATTACGCATTACAATGCTACATATCGATTTCTAATCACAATCATGCTACCAAACAATCTCAGCAATCACAATCATACAATCATTCCCTATCATGATTATAGGTTCTAATAGAAGAATTCATAACCTAACATGATACGAGTACTTGCAACTGAACTGGTACGCTTACGTACCTTGTAACGAAGAATCTTCTCTGGCTAATTAAATGCTCCACTTATGAAATTGGGACCTAAACAAATAAGGAAGTACTTTAGTACTACGTCCTTGATATTATTAACATATAACACGTGACTAATTATATAAAACTTAGTATTTTGGAGTATGAAAATAAGTAATCTTGTTGTTTATTAACTTTCTTTTCTTTCATACTCTATTGAATTTAATGTCTTTTACGAACCAATAACAATGAGCAAAGCTGATTATAGTTAGTTAATAACATATTGCCATTACAACTCCACTTAAATCATTATAACCAAGTACTACCAAAATTAGATTTAAATAACAAGTTATTATAACATTCTAACTATAACTAATAATCTGATTTCTTTTACTAACTTTATACCTTACTTACTTACAAAACTCAAATCGGATTTACAACTTAAATAAGATTTACAAACTTAATCAATTAATAATTTATTCTAATTACAGCTTAATTAAATTACAACTTAATTATAAAATTCAGATTATACAGTAAATAAGTAATAAAGGAAAATCGTATTATATACATATTATTTATTTATTTTTTTATACCGATAGACTCGTCGGCGATAATCACCGGCGAGGTGATTCCGACAGCGACGCACAAGGGTCTCGTAGCCTCGATAACTCGTGGCCTCGACGACGCACAACCCTCTTCACACAATCTCGTCGCACAGTCCGGCCTCCGTCGCACCCTCGTCCAATTCGTCGCACAAACTTCAGTTTCACAGGTACGACTTTGCACCAACTCACGCACAACTCGATCGCCACACTCGAGCCTCGTACCTCTATACGCAACCCTCGAAGTCTCGCCCTCAGACCTTCGAAGGCTTCGCACGCCTTCTCGCACACCGTAGTCGACAGTGCACTCGCTCGACTTCGCACGCCTCGCCAGCACTTGAACCCCCTCCTTGGTTCGCACACACAGCAGCGACCCACCACGAGTATTGCTCGCTCGCTCGCACCACTCGCACACACAAACAATCTGGTCGTACAACCCGACTGCTCGAACACCACACACACGACATGCACACAAACCAATCCTCATCGTCGAAGGGGATGAGACTCAGAGAGAAAGAAAACGGCGAGGGAGAAGGAGAGAGGAAAGAGAAATTTTGAGAGGGTAGGGAGAAAAGGCTAAGAGAGAGAGAGAGAGATATATTACGGTTTTTGATTTGTTCTTTTCTTTTTCTTCTTTCCTATTTATAGGGTGGCTTTCCTAAGTCTAATAGGATTTGATTTATTTTATTTATTTCGATAATAAAATAAACCAAACTATAATATACTTAGGTATACTAAATAAGTTGCTTAATTCAGTTATAATTGTAAGCTTACCTAAACTGTATTGTTTTTTAGTAAATAACACTAAAATACTTTTCGATTCTATTCTTTATATTTTCATATTATAACGAATAACTCCAAAAATATGGAGTATTACATTACTCATTAGGAGTAGATCTTGCATAGTCCCCGATTTGGGACTGTCTTTGAGTTTCTTATCTCACTTAGGATGTGAATGAATGTTTGGTTTCCATTTTAAGAAAGATCCCGCTCATTTCCCTAAGCGTTCTCTCGGTACATATGTTGATAGTTTAACTACTATCTTCATTGTGTACTTGGAGAACTGTAGGGAAGTGCTGCCGGATTTTCTCTTAGAATTGAAAACTAAATGTTCATTCACTAGTGAGATGAGAAACTCAATGATGGGTTAGGTTGGAGTGATAAGGACCTAAATGTTCATGACTGTATTTGATAAGCCACTTTGAATGATCTGGATAATTGTATTCTTGTTTGGTGTCTCTAGTGTATGTATATGGATCGAAACTGGATGTATGTTAATCGAATTTCGGCGACATTTCTACAAGGGGTTGATGAATTTATCAGGGTTGCGTTAGAAGATCAATCTCAATTGGGGTCAAAGTTAGTCTTGTATCCTTGTTGTGATTGCAATGACTCTATGGGGTATCGTGATGTGGATCAAACAAAAGATCATTTGATTCGTCGTGGGTTTAAGAGTAACTATGCTAGCTGGACATGGCATGAAGAGTTTTATGATCAGGATATGAGCTCCACTAGCTTGTGTGATGAATTGCATGTTGATCACATTGACAATGAGGTTGAGGTTGAAGGAGAGGATGATAATGAGAATGACAGGGTAGATGATGAGAATGATATGGTAGATGAGATGTTGCACAAATTGAAGGATGAAGGAACCCATATATAGTCTGCATACGTATGATAGTATTCTAAGTGCAGCGGACAAACCTATGTATCCGAGGTGTAAGAGTTTCACAAACTTTCTGGCATCCTCACATTGTTCAATATGAAATTGAAGCATAGTTGGACAGATAAAAGTCTAAGTGAGTTGTTCACTTTTTTACAAGAATTGCTACTTAAAGGTAATGAAATTCCCAACTCTACCTACGAGGCAAAGAAATTGTTGTGTCCATTAGGTATGAAATAATATGAGAAGATACATACATGTCAAAAATGATTGTGTGTTGTATCGAAATAAGTACAAGGATTTGCGTGAGTATCCAAGGTGTGGAGAGTCTTGATACAAGATAAAAGAGGATGATGAGGGGCTGAGAAAGAAAGAAACTCCGGCGAAGGTTCTTTGGTATCTTTCAATCACTCCTCTTCTTCCTCTCTGCTTCTCGTGATTTTCTTATCTCTCTCTTCTCTCTCATGGTTTTCCATTTTCTGCATCGCTCAAATACTCGACAACTTTGACCAAGATTCAAGGATAACACTCCTTATTTGCTGCAAAGATTCACATAAAAATAAGCTTAAGTTTGAAACCCTCGTTCTCCTAGTATACTTTAATTATTTCAAATTTTCTTAAGCCTAAACTATACCATTCCCTGTTTAGTTTTACATGTTAAGATTTCATAAAGTTTCGAGTTAATTTCATACGATTTTAAAGCTAAAGTTTGAAGTTGGTATGAAATCACTACAAATTGGATTGCTTGGAGTAAGACGAGATTTGCAGTCTACTGAGATTGATTTTTGCGTGAAATTTTAAGTAAGTTCTTATAAGATCTGGATCTAGTTCGTGTCAAAATTTCACAAGATTTTGAGTTATTTTGATCGAGATTCGCAGAAAATAAGGTGAATTTTGAAACCTTCGTTCTCGTGGCATACTTTGACTTTTTCAGAGTTTCTTTATCCTAAATTGTACTAGTCCATATTTAATTTAACGTGTTCAAGTTTCATAAAGTTTTGAGTTGTTTTGATATATACGATTTTGAAGCATAAAGTTGGTATAAAATCACTACAAATTAGATCAGTTGGAGTAAAACGAAAAATGTGGTGTACTGGAATTGAGTTTTTTTTTTTTGCATGCTTATAATAACTAGATCTATTTGTGTGAAATTTCACAAAAATTCAAGTTGTTAATGTCAAGATTCGCAAAAAATTCAAGTGAATTTTGAAATCTTCATTATCCTAACATGCAACTTTTTTCGGACTTCTTGAGCCTAAACCGTACTATTCCCTATTTAGTTTAATGTATTAATATTTCATAAAGTTTCGAGCTGATTTGATACGGTTTTGCCGCGTAAGTTTGAAGTTGGTATGAAATCGTCGAAAATTTGACTTGTCGAAGTAAAATGATAAATGTGGTCTATTGGGATTGAGTTTTTGCGTGAAAATTTAGCTAAGTGCTCATAAGATCTGGATCTAGTTCACGTCAAAATTTCACAGGATTTCGAGTTGTTTTAGTTTAGTTATAGAATCCTCACCTCAAAAATATTATTTGAGTAAACGGGTTTACGTCATATGAGTAAAAACTCGTTTATTCATAAAAGTAACCGCATTTAATCTTGTAACACCCCGATAATTCTCTCTTTTTCAGAAATACCTTTATAATATAAAACACTAGTGGAAAAATGAAGAAAGGCTGCATTGGAAAAGGCCTATATGGCTGCGCTTTTTGACAGCAGCCCTTTCAATAGCAGCCCTTCACTTTTTAAGTAGGGCTGCGCTAGAAAAGCGCATCCCTTCACAAAGAAGGGTTGCGCTTTTTAGGTAAAAGCGCAGCCCTTCCTACCAAAAAAAATAAATAAAAAAATTTTTTTTTTTTGACATTTTTTTACTCATAATCTCACATTTTCTGAAATTATACAGAAGAGAAGAGAAACGAAAATGAAAATACTAAACCCAAAACAAAAAAAAGAACGAAACGAAAATGAAAAAAAGGAACAAAAACTAATATAGAGAAGAGAAGAAATTATAGATCTGAAAATACAAGAACATTAATCAAAACAAAGATGAAAATACAAGAACATTAAACAAAACGAAGATGAAAATACAAGAACATTAATCAAAACAAAGAGAAGTATACAAGACCTATAGATCTGAAAATACAAGAATACCTCAAATTAACCTAATAATGTTTAAATACATAAAACAAAACCCTAATACATAATTAAGGAAAAAAAATTCGGAAAAACTTAAAATGCCTATTTGGATGCTTAAACGAACTCGGATGGCTTAAAAAGCCTAAACATCATAGCATAGCGGTGAGTTTGACTCGTTGGCCCGTTCCGCTTCCGAAAAGGTATCACAATAGGCAATCGGACTCCGTCGGCATGATTAGTGCAAATCATTTCAGGCTTTTTGTCGCAACTTTTCTGGGAGTTTTTGAGAGAGAAGAGAGGATGAGAGAGGAGGAGGAAAGGGAGGAGGGACGTGAGAGAAGGAGGAAAAGTGAGGAGGGACGTGAGAGAGGAGAGAGAATGAGGGATAATATATTTGACGAATCCCGCTTAATATTTGAAGCCCGCGAACTTTTTTATTTCAAATTTTTTTAAGAAGGGCTGCGCTTTTTTAAAAAGCGCAGGCCTTCTGTAGGTAAGAAGGGCCGCGCTTTTCCTAAAAGCGCAGCGCTACTAAGTGAAGGGCTGCGCTTTTCTTCAAAAGTGCAGCCCTTCTGCTATGTAGGGCTGTGCTTTTTAAAAAAAGCGCAGCCCTTCACTAGTAGGGCTGCGCTTTTTTAAAAAGCGCAACCCTTTCTTTTTTTTCCCCTAGTGAAAGTAGAGAATTACCTAAGTATTATCGCCCGTGTGATAACGTATCGGTTTATTCAGAATTTTGCAGCGGAAAACAAATAACTAACCTTTAAACTTTATTATAAATAAATAAATAAATAAGTATTTATAAATCTAACAATCTAAATGAGCCTACTCAAACAAACTTAATAAAATATGTTCCTATTAATGCAGAAAAATAAAATATACTAGTTACACATTCTCTCCATTCCAGATTCCCAATGATGCACATCTGCGAACCTGTAATGTCAATGCTTTAACGAATCTGCTCACCAAAATGGGTCATCACAGGATCAATAAGGCAAAGCCATGATCACAATCACAAACAAAGCACGTAATCAGCAAAGCTAAGTACTACATACTAATACATAAGCATTCCTAACATGATACTAAATAAATAACATGCAGAGATAAATAATAATATAACAATATAACATTTTGCAGACAACCTTAACTGAACTAAACTCTAAACATCTTTTTATTACTCAAATTGAATAGTTATTGGACCTGAGCTGTCTTATCTACTAATGCCTTCACCTAGGAAGACGAAATACAGGTGCTACTTCATATTTTAGAATGACCTGCGATGTCGATGAACTTTTGAAAAATAATAATACGTTTGGTGATCAATAATCCATCTCCCAGAAAAAACCATGGGCTACCACCATGTACCTCAACTCCTAATGTCCAACTCTAGACGTGAAATAGTCTAAAGTCTATAACTTTCCTCGTTACACTTTACGTTCTTTACAAGTTATTACTTGTTATGACACACATACAAGCAACACAGAACTACAAAGCAAACATGCACAACTGAACTTCTTTTATCTTATGATTTAATAAGTGATCATAACTTACAACGCAAGACTTACTTTCTTTAGTTCTCCAACTTTCTTATTTGTTGAACCTAGCCAACAATCAAACTTACCTTTAAAAAGACATAACTTATCAACTTACCAATTTAAATAAGGCCCACAGTCCTCATAAAGTAGTGAAAATGAAACTTGTAAAAGAACACGCGAATAACATGATTCAATCTTAATAATATATTAATTCCCCCATGCGTATTAATAGATAAAATTCTCATCTACATGCTTGCATCAATAAATCCATACAAATATAACAAATCTTTACTCATAATAGATCTCATAATTAACACGCTTGCACACAGGCATAAAACATGTAAAAATCAATCATACTAGAAATCACATATGAACTTATAAAGTTCCTATACATGATACTAAAATTTCTTTCTCCTTAAATTATGATACTAATCACATAGCACACAGGTATATACGTACCTTTTGCAAACTAGCCAGTAGACCACTTTTAATTCTTTAAAAGTCTCATAAAGAATATTCTCCGCCTAGAAATCAATATAAACTAAAATCAATACTCTTAAATAAAAATACAGCAACTTCAAAATATTTAAGATCCCCTTTAAATATATTCAAATTGACTTTACTGTCAAAACTTCAATTACTTTTAATTCCTAGCATAGTACTACCATACTAGTAATTAAAATTCTTAAAACTCCATAAATAAAATCCTTTTTGAAATTCCAACAACTTTTAAAATCATAAAACCCTCTTTAAACATATGTAAACATGATTAAAGTTATAATCTAAACCAATCTCATAGTATACAACATGCTATTATGATTTTCTAATAATTAACACCCTGAAAATCCATGCTTTAATGATTAAAACCTCAATTTAACAATAATAAACAAATCTGAATTTTTATTCTTATAATATATAATATATATGCATCAAGATTATTTATTAAAACAGTACATAAAGATCAATAAGCATGATTAACATTAAAATAAAGCATAAAAACATCGTCTTTAATGGAAACTTGAGGAAGAAGAAAAGAAATTAACCAACAAACGAAGAACCAAGAAAGAACAACAAAGGTGCCGGAAAAATCAGGTACTACGCAGCAACATTTGACGCCCAAGGTTAAGAACTGGAAGGTTTTGTGACGTTTCTTGTTGAAGAAGAAATATTGCTTGAAGGAGAAGAAAAGATTTGAGAGAGAGAAAACGAAAAAACGGTGAGGAGAGAGAAATGATGCTGGCCGAAAACTTTGAGAGAGAGGAAAGAGAAAATATTCTTTGTGTGGAGTAAAATAATTGGGTATTAAGATATTTATAAGATGCTTCCTTTTGGGCTTAGAAAAAGGAGATTAAGCTCATTTTAAATTGATGATGATGATAAATAAATTAGAACTTCTAACATCAATATAACTCCTTTTTCCTAATCTACTTAAAATTTGGGTTCCTCAAGTCCAATTAGACTTCTTTTTCAATATAAGCTAGTCATTAGGCCCGAGCTATGCCTCGGGTAAGAAAAAATTTCATTTATTAATATAATATTTTATGATAATAACACTAAATACAACTTAGCCTCGTGGTTAGAACTTTAGTATATGTACTTGAGGTCTTGGGATCAAACTCTATACCATGCAATTTATTAATTTTTTTATTGGACATGAATTACATGAACTAAAACTCCCTCGGGAGAGCGCCACGTGACACAGTTTTTTTTGTTTTCGTACGCCTTTTAATATATTTGTATAGATTAGTATTTAAAACATTTATCAAAGTATGCTTAATTAATATATTTTTAACTTTCTTAAATCCTTAAAATAATTTCATTTGACTTTTAAAATAGTCAACCTTCTTTATAATAAACAACTCATTCAAAACTGAATTATATTTAAATATAAATATATAAATGCTAAAATATATATATATATATATAATCCTTTAAAATTATAGGGGATTACAAATCTTATGAGTAACCCCATTTGTTCATACTAATAACCTCATCTATTTATATAGGTAGCATCATTTAGTCATACGAGTAACCACAATTGTTTACAAAAGTAACCACATTTAGTTAAATGAGTAAACCCAAATTTACAAGGCAATATGACTACTTTCTCATTTTCTCATTTAGTCATACTAAGTAATGTCGTTTAATATATGAGTAATCTCGTTTGATATTATGAGTAATAACCTCGTTTAATCTTGCGAGTAACCCCATTTATTCATAAAAGTAACCTCATTATTGATACGGGCAACCTCATATATAATCATATGAGTAGCCTCCAGTTGTTCATAAAAGTAAGGAATTTATTCAAACGAGTAATCTATTTCATTTGTAAGAGTAAATTGTTTAGTTTTTGATTTTCTTGTTTATTAATATAAGTAATGTCATTTAATCTATGAGTAACCTCGTTTAATCTTATGAATAACCCCCAATTGTTCATAAATGTAACCGCATTCATTCAAATGAGTAATTAGTTTCATTCATAAGAGTAAATTGATTAGTTTCTCATTTATTCATACTAAGTATGTTTAATCTATGAGTAACCTCGTTTGATCTTACGAGTAACCTCGTTTAATCTTATGAGTAATCTCATATATTCATACTAGTAACCTATATAAGTAACCTCATCTAATCATACGAGGAATCCCCAATTGCTCAAAAAAGTAATTGGATTCATTCGAACTAGTAACCTATATAAGTAACCTCATCTAATCATACGAGAAATCCCCAATTGCTCAAAAAAGTAATTGGATTTATTCGAACGAGTAACCCTCATCATTAGAGCTGGCAAAATATTACCCAACCCGCCAACCCGACCCGACCCGAACCCATTAATAATGGGTCGGGTCAAAAATTTGAACCCATTTAATTAAATGGGTCGACCTGACCCAACCCGTTTAATTAAATGGGTTGGGCCAGGTTCAAAATTTCAACCTGATTTCGACCCACCTAACCCATTTATGAAAAAACAAGCTAAAAAATCCCAAAAAAAATTGGAGTCCTCTATTGCTCTTAGTTATTATGACTTAGTCATTACACTTAAGGTTGAACAATTGCTTACGAAGTTGTAATGATGTTAATTTTGAACAAAAGTTATGTTGATTTTGAACAATATTATCATATGGTTATGTAATGACTTAATTTTAATTTGCCGCCTACTGTTATTTGCAAATAAATTGTGTTGTTTTTATTTTATTTTTTTAGAAAAAACACGAAAAAAAAATTAAACGGGTCGATCTGAAGGTTGACCCGCTTATCATAAGGTTGGGTTGGGTTGTAAATTTCAACCCGTTTAAGTTAACAGGTCAGGTTGGGTCAAGGGATTCTCAACCCACCAACCCAACCTGATCTTGACCCAACCCGA
This sequence comes from Beta vulgaris subsp. vulgaris, assembly GCF_026745355.1. Taxonomy (NCBI): domain Eukaryota; kingdom Viridiplantae; phylum Streptophyta; class Magnoliopsida; order Caryophyllales; family Amaranthaceae; genus Beta; species Beta vulgaris. The sequence continues at coordinate 41,141,190 of NC_079205.1, forward strand.
CCCATTACCAGCCCTACTCATCATTCATAAGAATAAAGTAAATTGCTTAGTTTCTCATTTTTCTCGTTTAGTCACAAGTAATGTCATTTAATCTATGTATAACCCAGTTTAATCTAACATTGTTTAATCTTAGTATTAACCTCGTTTATCTATACGAATAACCTCATTTAATCATATGAGTAACCCTAATTGTTCACAAAAACAACCACAATTATTCACGAGTAACCCCATTCATTCATAAGAGTAAAATGATTAGTTTCTCATCCATAAGAGTAAACTGATTAGTAATAGCCCTATTTATCCAGAAGAGTAAGTTCATTCACAAAAGTAACCCCATTTAGTCATACGGATAACCTTATTCGCTCACAAGAGTGACATTATTTAATCATAACCTACCCTATTTAATCATATGAGTAACACCAGTTCTTCACAAAAGTAACCCTACGTGCGCGGCCACATTTACTATAGGTTTGATCGACCTTACTTAAGATAGGCTATAAGAAGTTTAAGTGAAGTTTAAGTGGAGTTTGTGAATATACCAATTATCAATATGGTACAAGTACAAGTTAGAAGAAATATTAATAAAATAAATCAAATTATATAGATAAAAATTCACATAAGCCGAGTTTTAATTAAATTAAGTTCGCGATTTATCTACAAAACCCTAATTTTCAACCCAGGGGTTACCAGCCTACCACCACCCTATTGGGCGGTGGTAAGCCCCTTTTCTCGTTTATTACTAGTTTTGTATGTTTATGTTTCCAATAAATCTCAATCTTTATCTAATGGAGAGTTTTTCTACCCATATATTGGGTTATGCTACCATATATTTGGGTTTTATCTCTCTCCATGTGAGAGTTTAGAGAATTTGTTTTTGGGTTTTTGTGTGATTTAAGATGTTGATTTGTTGATCGAAATTTGTGTGGAGTTGCAACAGTTGTCAAGATTTCGTTTACATTCACTTGAATTGAATCTGGTTCTACTTCAAAACTACAAAAGATCGATAGACCCCCTTACAGAAGGCTGCATCAGACAGCGATGTGAAAGACAAGGGTTTTCAGAAATGTTAGATCTACTCAACGATCGTGATTTTATCATATTAGAATTGTATTTATTTCATTTTGATATGTATTTGTTTAGTTTTGACTTCTATTATAGATGTATGATTTTGAATCAATGAATTAATATTATTTTTTTTTAAAAAAAATCGCGATTTATCTCGTTTCATTCTCCACCCATGTTCCCGGACCCGGCTCCCGTTCCTTCCGACCTTATGAGTTACTGTTACTTCATGATTTATGAACAACACTAGGGTTTAAGCCAATTACTGGAACCAACCACCTAGTTCTCCTTCTTCCTCTTCCTTCCTCCCTCACACCATGAATCTAAGACTCAGACAATTGCTTTCCAAGCAAACTCTCAAAAATCTCACGCGAATTTCAACTTCATCATCCTCCATTTTTGTTCCTCACTACAACAAACTCAATCACACAAAAGATTTTCTGGGAATTCCACCATTTCTGAGCACCCAGAGAAAAAACTTCCATTCTTCCCAAATTCCCAATCAGTCTCTCTCCTCTGCTGCCGCTGCAATCTCACCTGATGAAGACGAAGATGAGGCCGCCATGAATGAGTTCTTATCGAGATTTGTGCACATAATGCGAGGTAATCTAAACGAAACATACCCAGATTGTGATAAAGACACCATTGATGCAATGTTGTTGGTAATAGTGGAGAAACTTGTGAGTGAGATGGAAAAAGGGGGGAACTTGGAGGAAAAACTGATGATGGTGAAGGAAGATCTAAGTGAGGATTTGTGGAAGACAGTGTGGGAGGTGAGTAATAATGTGTATAAAGAAATGGAGAGAGAGAAAAAGAAGGAGAAGATGAAGAAGTTTTTGCAGTCTGAGGAGGTTAAAGGGATGGCTAGGTTTGCTAGTGAGGTGGGTGTTCGTGGGGATATGCTGCACGAGCTTAGGTTTAAGTGGGCACGGGAGGCGATGGAGAAGGCCGAGTTTTATGAGGGGTTGGAGCGGTTTGGGGAGGCGGCGAAGGCAGACGAGGAGGTGGAAGGGGTTGAGGTGGAGGCCGAGGCCGAGGCAGGTGGGGAGGATGGTTTTGGAGTGGAGGGTAGTGCTGGTGGTGGTGGTGGTGGTTTGCCAAAGAGGCATGGGAAGATTAAGTATAAGTTATATGGACTTGATTTGTCAGGTTCAAAGTGGAAGGAAATGGCTGATAAGATTCATGAGGCAGAGGAGGTAATTTTGCCACAAGAGGCTAAGGCTATAAATGGGAAATGTAGATTGGTTACTGAGAAGTTACTTGCTTTAGGGAAACATGATGATTTTGATACTGTGTTTTCTCCATTACTGGATGAATGGAAGGAGTTGCTGCAGCCGAACAGGGTTGATTGGATTGCCTTGCTTGAGAATCTTAAGGAACGGGATTCTTCTTTGTACTTGAAGGTATAATTTGATTCTGATTTCTTTCATTAGTGTTTGATCAATTATTAGTTTGGTTTCCTTACTCATTATCATTTTCAGCCATTTGAAGGTTGTTTATTGAACGTTTTTTATTTCTCTTACATTGTATTGATGGTAGAAATTTATCCCCATTAATTTGTGTTGTTGGATCTTTTTGTCATTTCTAGGAGTTAGTCTCTTTTTTCTTGTTATCGTTTTTTTCATGATTGCATTTAGGTTAAGGTTTTAGTATGCCAGCCGTGGAGATATTTGTTGGTTTTTGCTCTTGAATTTTATGTGTATTAATGCATCATCCATTTCCAGTTTTGTTCTTGTTTATGTGTATTGTGTCTTATTTGTGACTTCGTGGAGTCTGGATTAGCAAATCTGATATGTTGTTTCTACTGGTCCATATTCTAGGTGGCAGAGCATGTCCTTGACGAGCCTGCTTTCCAAGCTAACATCAGGGACTACTCAAAGCTTATTGACGCTCATGCTAAAGAGAATCGATTGGAGGATACTGAAAGAATTCTTAACAAGATGAGTGAAAGCAGCATACCACCAGATATTATAACCTTAACAGCTTTACTTCACCTGTATAGTAAGGCGAACAATCTTCAACAGGCGCAGGAGGCTTATGAAGCACTGATTGGTCAAGGATTTAAGCCAGATATGGAGGTTTACAACTCCATGATAATGGTGTATGTCAATGCTGGTGAGCCCAAGAAGGGTGAGTCTCTGATGAGAGAAATGGAGCTTAGGGACATCAAACCCTCAGAGGAGATTTATATGGCCTTGCTGCGGGCATTTGCCAAGGCTGGTGATATTCATGGAACAGAGAGAATTGTCACGACTATGCAATTTGCAGGGTTCCAACCAACTGTAGAGTCTTGCACCTTACTTGTTGAGGCATGTGCCAGATCTGGTGATTTATATGGTGCGAAAAAGAATTTCAACTACATGATGAAACTTGGATACAAGCCTGATGATCACTGTACTTCAATCATGATTTCTGCATACGAAAAGAAAAACTGCTTAGACGACGCATTGCGTCTGTTGATGCGGCTGGAAAAGGATGGATTTGAACTTGGAGTTTTGACTTACAGTGTTTTGGTAGATTGGCTGGGTCAGTTACAGTTGATTGACGAGGCTGAGCAAATATTGACCAGAATTGCTCAGCTTGGTGAGGCCCCTCCTTTTAAGATTCAAGTAAGCGTTTGTGACATGTATGCTAGAGCTGGCATTGAGAAGAAGGCACTTCAGGCCTTGGGGGTCTTGGAGGCTAAGAAGGAGCTTTTAGAACAAAAGGATTATGAGAGAATTATAATGGCACTTTCAAAAGGTGGGTTCGCGCAAAATGCACAAAAAATACTAAACCTGATGAAAGATCAGGGATTCACTCCATCAGAGGATGTCAGTTTTACACTGATGTCAGTGGGAGCCTTTGGTACTGGTAGCAAGAAACCAGGAATGAGATGATCGTGGCTGGTTAGTTCTTGAGCAGTGGCAAATTGATTAGAACTTCTGCTAGCAGATTTGACCAATCAAGATAGTCTTTAGATCCTCATATAACCACATGTCCCCGCTTTGATTTTACGCATCTACAAGAGTGCCTTGCTTGTTGCTACTATAAACAGTTGTTTGTAGTTGTTACTTCTCTGTGCACGAGAACATGAAATTATCTTGTAGAATCTCAATTTGTTGATTTTCCCATCATCCGTGGTTTTGCTTCGCACCTATGTCATTAAGATTCATACACGTATACTCTTCGATTATCTGCTTTTTTGTCACTTAAGAGTAGGAATTTATTTCATCCTCCGTATTTTATTGTACGTTAGAGCATTACAAAAGGGATGGTTGGATATTCTAATAAAAGACAATTGACCTTTTGTATTTGTAATGACTGTATTGACAGATGGATGATATAGCGAGCACCTTATGATTGAGATGTTGTGCTCTTTTTCTAATCATTCTTTCATGCAGTCAATATTTACATCTACTTTCAGGACCTTTAGAGCACTTTCGACATTTGGTAATGTGCTGAGGAAATGAGTATTGAACAGCTTGTTTGACTTGGAATCTGGGCCACTGGAGGTGCCTGTGGAGCAGAATCCTCTTAGTGCAGAACCAATTTGGATACACAACAGACATTCGTTGTAACATCTACTTTCAGGACCTTTTGAGCACTTTTTCGACATTTGGTAATATGCTGAGGAAATGAGTATTGAACAGCTTGTTTGACTTGGAAACTGGGCCACTGGAGGTGCCTGTGGAGCAGAATCCTCTGTAGTGCAGAACCAATTTGGATACACAACAGACATTCGTTGTAACCCAGATGCATAAGAGGAGTTATAGCCTGGTGGCTTATGTAACTTTATTGTACATTATTATATGGCATTATAGTTACATTGTATTTATAGTTGAAGCCTCACTTTTAGATTTCACTATTTATTTCTCTTGGCAACAGGTATGACGGTCTGATGACTGATAGTAATCTTCAAGTGGCTACTTGTTTCACCAAGTCAAACTGAACCTTCTACAATGGCCTGTGGACCTCGTTATCTAATAATCCAGAGTGTACTTCGGGTATTTTGTTCAGATATTTCAAGGTATGTCTATGATAATATGCATACCTTTCATAAATTTTCTTTATCATTGTATGATTGCTATGTGCTCGTACTGGCTAATGCAGTAATGCTTTGAAAGAATCCATAAAAGATTTAAACTTGGATCTACTGAGTTCTGAAGTAGATGTTATACCTTTCAATGAAAAAAGAAAAAAAAGTAGTTGTAAGAATCTTAATCTTAATCTTAAACCTATAAAAGCAAGAAGTTGGCCAAAATTGTAGGAATATTGTTTTGAGCCTAAAAAGATGAAAATTACTGTTCATGTGGCATAGTTGTAATTTTTGCAAAGTTTAGGGGTATTTCTTGCACTGCCATCTTTTCATTTACCTTTTCTTCCGCTTCTTTAACTCCCTTCCTCTGTTTTTAATTTCCTCCCTTCTTCCTCTTCCCCCGCCTAATAAGATATTGATTTAATGGTACTAGTGAACTCTTTCTCTCTCCTTTCGTCGCTCTCTTTCTCCCATTTTGTCTGCTAAAGCAGTAAAGCCAAGGTTCTCAAAGTTTCATTCTCTCTTTATCTCTCTTCTCATATTAGATTTTCTTCTTCTTTCGATATCCTAGTAAAATTCTCTCGTCTCTTATTTTTATCACCTTCAACTCGATATATATGATATCTTATCTACCTTCTACACATTTTGTTTTGCTTTAGGTTTGCCTATTTTTCTCTCTATAGAGTTTTTATTTTTACACCTTTAATTTGTTGAAAAGGTCACAATTTGATGTGGGTTTTGCATTACCTTGTGTTTACGTTTGATATGATTTTGGGTTCCTCATATTTATGAAATTGGTCCAACTGCAATTTACTTCAGGTTCTTTTTAACTTGTAAAAATTCATTATCTGTTCTTAATGGTTGCTTGTTTAATTTTCACTTTATTCATGTCGCCTCATCTCTCAAGGTATAAAGCGATAATATAGTTTTTATTTTATGCAATCTGGTGGTAGGTCTCAACATACTGGTGCCTGTGGATATGGCCGGAACCCAGGGTCTGCTGCTGCATCGCCGGCATTGTCGTCATCCGCCGTTACGGCTTCGCGACAGCAGCAACAACAGCAGCATTTTAACAACAGCAACAACAGCAATAACAGCAGCATTTCAACAACAACAGCAGCGGCTACACCAGCAACAGCAACATTACAGACAGGTTAGGGGTTTAATGCTTGACTTTTTATGTCTCAAATTTGGATTTTGTGATGTTTTTGGGTTGTTGGTGATAGCATTATCACTCTTGTAATCACTTATATGTAATTTGGAAAGAAATTGTCATGCTTACTTCTTTGGGATATTCGGGAAAGAGCTTAAGTAAGTGTTACTATCATTATATGGAGGAAGAGAACATATGTATATACATTTAATTTCTATTGGAAATGGGAAAGAATATTAAAAATTTCATGCTGAATGGTCATTCTACAACTTTTCAATTAAGCAGAAAGGTAAAAATTGATGAATACAGACTGAGAATGGGGAGAAAATTACCACAAAGTATCAGTACATATACTAGAACCTGAATCTATCTTTATTTCAAGATATTACATGAGTTCACAAGTGATATTTTTGGGATTGGAGCACTGGAAAAACTTGGAATTATTAGAATACAAAGGAAAATAAATAATGTGTTTGTGAGATCGAATGTTACAGACTTACAGTAGATGGACAACCCACCACCCATCTAGGTTCCTTTCATGGGAAAAAACAGTCATATGTCCAACATAAACAAATACTGAGATCTTCATGTCTTGTAATCCCTCACTGATAGTGTCAATGCATGTCTACGACCTTCATTCTCGGGCACTTGAAGTGCAATTGTTGCCTCTATCCTCTGCTTCCTTGTCGTAAACCCTGTCCAAACACCCTAGGGACCACCAAATTTGTGCAATGTGTTCAAGGAGATTGGTGAATTGAAAATGTGCAGCAGATTAGTTTCTATTCCTTGGTTTACTGGGGAAATCGTGTCTACCAACTTCCGAGCATCAGTGGCAGCCTCTAAGGCTGCTACTGTGGCAACAACTTCAGACTTTTCTCCTCCCTTATTCTCAGTAATTTCTGCAACTTCACCGTTTGCTTTATTCTTATTGCCTGCAGAATAGTAATTCGTAGACTTAGTCCACCTCCTAGAAAAAGGATCATACCGAGCTTCTCTTGAATTTGAGTTAGTGTTTACGTGCTTCAGATCATACGCATCTTTGAAGTTTTCGACTCTATTCTTTTTGTTCATCTCTGATAGCCTGTGCGCCTTGGAATCTTTATCATCCTGTGCTAGCCGTACAGCTGCCAGTTCCTCTACTCATGACTTAATCTTCTTTACCTAAGCAGCTGAACTTCATCGTTCCTGTATTTTGCTGCTTCCATTTCTCTTTTCAGCTGCAATGTTCAAAGGCCTTGTCGCTGCTGACTTCTTCTCCTGTAACTTATGCTTCACAGTTTTGCTGAGTAAAGAAAGGTGTTTGCTTTCTCAATTTCTTCCTTCTTTTCTAGAACTACTTGCTTTCTTGGCATCCTTCCACTCGTGCGATCCACCTCTTTCTTCCACTGGTTGTACTCTTCTTCAAAGAGGAGTGTCAGAAATTCTAGCCATCTGCAATCTAGGAGAAGAGCTCTAACTACCCCAGACACAATTCAAGTACTTGTTAGTCATCTTGTTTTCCAGCTTATATTGTCTATCGGAGGCATCCACATTCCGAACAATACATAATCTCTAGATGGTTTGTCCAGACTTCACGCCAATGCCTACTCTTACTAAACAACCAACAATCAAGTCCTTGAAGAAAGGCTCCATTAACCAATTTGCTAATCTCGACCTACTAATTGTAATTCCCTGATGTCTTCATATGTAGGAATATTGGACTTAGGCTTGGACATTAGATCATCACTATCATCCATTCTCCTACCCCTCTTTGATCTTCCTTCTCCACTTTGAGAATCACTTTCACTATCGCTCTGGCTGGAACTGCTCAGACCAGCACAAGCGAAAGTTTTTCTTTTGAGGGGTGAGTACCCAGGACCCTGAACCACTTCTAGCTGCATCTGTACCCTGTTGCCTCATCTGGTTTGCTCGTAACTCATTCAAACCATCGGCCTTATGAGCTGCTCAATCTGCCGACTGTGCAGATGTGCGGACCCCACGAGAAGAAGCTAAAAGAGGATTGCTCTCCCTCTTACGTTGAGGCTTATTGTCATTCTTTCACTATGATTTAACTCTTTCATGTAACTTCTTAGCATATAGTTTTGTTGGTCGATCAGATAAGATTAACTCTCCCTCAAGTTCAGTCAACTGAGCAAGCTGTTGTCCATCATCCTCGTCCTTTTAGAGATCACTCCTGACATCAGAATCATCACCGCTGCCACCCCACGACCAGAACCTTCCTCGCCCTCCTCATCATCCTGGCTGCCCTGATTGTCGTCTCTGTCTTTGCCCCTCTTTCTAAGTGGGAGTGTGGGACTTGGGGTCCATTTGCTTTCTACCCCCATAACCACGATTGTCATCCAAATCTTCATCCTTTGAGTCGCTTCCATCATCCGAATAGACATTTTCACGCAGTCACCTGTATGGAGGAGCTGAGTGCCTGGTTCTCCCCGAATCCTTAGTTCTTCCAGTTGCCTCTAGGAGCAAGTTTTCTAAGTCTGCCACAATCTGCGGCTCTTTTATCAATTTTGATGACTCCCACTACTCTGATTAAATACAATCACAAGGAATCAGCTACATGGTTCGGTGGAGTAACTACGAAATATAGCTCATACATTTTGCAAATATCATCCAATACCAAAGTTTCCTTACAAAGAAAGATGTGTAAAATCATCAGTATACCAATTTGATAATCTGTATATCCTTAAATGACATGAGAGGCGAAAGCACCTAGATCAGCTTCCCACCGTAAACTTTACGAGAAATAGTTATTGTACACCGAACAGATACACATTCACAACCTGCAGATAGAAAATAACTATATAATTTTTTTTAATGTTTTTTAAAAGTAGCTTCTTTCTCCTTGTTATGCCTAATTCATTGTCTAAAGAACAAATATACTACCCCCGTTTCACAATACATGCACCATTTTCCTCTTTTTGGATGTTTCACAATACATGCACTATTTCCTCTTTTGGATGTTTCACATGTAAAAAGCTTATATAGATTTGGTCCACACTGACCTAATGCTAATTCATGTTATTTATGAAAAAAAAGGGTCACTATATAAAAATAAATAAATATATAATATGAGTAGATATAGATTGTGAAGTTTGACTATATGAAAAAAGGTTACTATATCACAAAGTGAACATTTTATCATGATAAACTAATGTGAGAAAAAGTGACTATATTAAAAAAAAGAAAAAAGTCACTTCGGTCAAAAAACTATATAATGTAACAATATAAGGTTAGTATATGAAAAAAAGGGTCACTATGTTAAATAAGTGGCTTTGGTCCACAATAATATTATTGTGAACCATGTCCACATAAGACTAACTCGTTACACAATACATTCCTTCCTTTTCATATGGGTTTGAAATGCAATCACAACCCTCTCTCTTCACCCTTGGTTTATGTGCCATATAGAAATTGTGCATGTATTGTGAAACGGAGGTAGTATATTTGACTCTCTAGCTAGCTGGAGCTGCATGGCATAAGATGATCATTACTCAAAATTGAATCAATATACTACTTTCTTTGCCGAATATACCACCAAACATTGTCTTGTTTGGTTCCTTGAACTTCCTTATTCTTGCAACATGATACATGTTTTACATAAAATTGTTGAACTTTCAAAGTGTATGTTGATTTCATGGTTCTTTTTTTAATGTTACGGTTTCCATATTTCTCCTAGCCGGAGCAATCCAAAGTGGGAGAGTGAGGATCATCATATATTTCTCCTAGCCGGAGCAATCCAAAGTGGGAGAGTGAGGATCACATGCCTGATGTAGTTGTGCTACAAAGAGATAAGCCGATGATATCTCGTTCTCTCTCCTCCATTTTCTGTGAGTTCGATCATCATATCTCCTATTACGTTTTCAATACTTTTATCTGAACTAATGTCTCTGGCATGTGACTGCGTGAAAAATAGGTAGCCAGAATATGCTCTAATGTTCTAATGTGTATGATGGGCCAAAGTGAGGGACTATGAGAAGACGAAAGGGCCACACGGGAACGTGATCTACCAGTTTCAGGTCACAGCCTGCAGTTCTGTGGCTAGAATGTAGGCGGTATCATTTTTGAGGTTTGGATTATGCTTTTTTGTTTATGCAGATTGGGGAACGCAGTGCTTCATTACACGTTTTGCTTCATTGAGGAATTTGTTCTTGTGTTCTAGCTTACATGCGCAATTGTGCATGACATTGCCTAGCATGTATGTGGTTGAAGAAATATCATTGCAATGATGAGTTGTCACATTTATTTAAGGAAAATTTGATTATAACAATCTAATCTTTGTGTTTTTCGCTCAAATTAATCTCATGTTTTGGTTATTTTTTTTAATAATCTTATCTTTAGGCTATCGCTCAAATTAATCTCACTTTTTGACTAATTTTTAATAATTCAATTTTTTAACATGATATGCTCATTTTGAACTGGCGGGCGATGACATGTTGAAATTGTAAAATTGAATATTTTTTTTTTTTTGAACAGGTTTGCTGTTGTACTGGAAGAAGGAAATTTATTAAACGGTTTAGCAAATAAAAAAAAAATATTTTTCCACAACTCAAGTATAGAAAATAATATTTAGTTTACGGTTTAATATAAAAAAATTAATTGTGCTACATATAAGTAACATCATTCGTATAAATCTACAATTACAAATATCACTTACCATTCCAAAACGTAGAGGGGACTCTAGATCATTGCACTCTAGGCACCTTCTTAAAAATGTTTTAGTATGACCATCAATTTGCCATATTAGACTACCCATCATGCCCAAATCTTTTAAAAAGACTTTTAAGGTCTGTTCGGCATTATTGTCAATTTTTAGTTTTTGGTTTCATAAATGTGAAAGTCATATCATATACGGAGTATAATAAACTCAACTTTAGTCGTATTTTACTAAATATGTCAATTTTGAAAATTAACAAGTGATAACAGAAAACTGAAAATTACTTTTTCTGGTTTTCATATTTTTGTTTTTGGTAAAAAAAAAAAAGTTGAAAAAACAAAAATAAAAAACGATAACGAACGAGCTCTTAATTATATGTTTTTGACAACAAATTAGTATATAGTAATAGCTTTATAGAATCATACATTTGTTTACAACGACAAAAAATATCGAAAGGAGATTGAGCGAGCTAACAAGGTTGTCAAAATCGCGATTTTACTTTAAAGCCCGCCTCAAATAGCAGCTTAATTAAGACATTACTGCTAACTACGAAGTTAAGCTGCCAATTAGAGGGACTGTTAGGGGGAAAATTCCGCACCTTCCTAGCTATGGAATATTAAAAATCTCATAGTATCTAAGCATAATACCAAAAAAATAAGTTATAGTATATAGTTATTTATTACAACGTAACATATCGTGCAAAATGTTTGACTTGAATTATAGACCAGAAATACATATTTGACTTGATAAAAATCTTCGTATACAATAGATTATCTTATAGTAGCGGAATTAAACACATTGACCATGACTTCACCTCACGTTTGCACATAAGAGCTACTTCAGACACTTCCTTTAATCCTGCAAAACAAATAAATCTACCAGGACAGGTTCGAAGAACAAAACGATTAGCTTACGCTGGTAAATAAGTCCCACCAATTCGAAATGTGGCTGAAAGTAGGATTTATTTTAACATAAACAACATAACTTATTTCTCAAACACTTTCGCTTTATTCAACCACAAACACACTTATCTCTTTTAAAGACTACGGAAGCAACAATAATATCATGAGTGTATCAAGTAATTTCCAATAAAAACTATCCATGTTTATCCGCTATATCATTCACAACATTATAACACCCCGATAATCCTCTTTTTTCCGAAAATACTTTTCAAATATAAAACTAGATAATCATCAAAGCATTATTATTGATACGTTTTACTCAGAATTTTGCAGCGGAAAACATATAACTAACTATAGAATTGAAATTTAATAAATAACAAAGTTAACTTTAAAACCAAACAACAACGTTAACGTTACTTCAACCAAACTTAAATATAAATTTATTATCTACAGAACGATAAATAAATCAAAATGCTACACAAGCTCTCCATTCCCGAAACCTGATGATGCATCATCTGCACACTTGTAGATGACAATACACTAGAGAATCTGCTCACCAATAATGGATCATCACAGGATAAAAAAGGCAAAGTCATGATCAACACATACAAACAAAGCACGTAGTCAACAAAGCTGAGTACTACTAATAATAAATAAAGATTCCTACCATGATACTAATAAATATCAAGTTGGGGTAAATAACAACATAACAATATGCAGATAATTTTTACTGAACTAAACTTTAACTAACATTTTTATTACTTTAATGGAATAGTCATTGGACCGAGTTGTCTAACTAAAAAACAACATTCCCTTTGGATGACGAAATACGAGCGCGACTTCGTATTCACATGACCTACGATATCGAGGAACCTTTTATATAACAATAGGAACGGTGATCAATCCAAACCCAGAAAAAGTCATGGCCAGCTCACCATGTACCCAACTCCTGATTGTCCAACTTCTTACGTGCACCAGTATAAAATTTATTATTATCCAAGTTTTACTTTACATGATTTACCAATTATAACTTTTTACGACACACACGCAACACATACAAATAATATATAATCATACATCAATTGGTATGAGACGAGGCAATGGCCTATGATTAGCCCATAGATCTTCCTATTCCTATCCTAAGGGGATATCTCCGAATTTCTCTATTGAAGAGAGACCGGACTTTCTGCCTTCCACTGATATTAACGTATTTTTAGTTCTCGAATGTTCAATTGACTTATTAATTCTTTATAACGTACTACATTTTTCTTTGACAAATAAGCCAACTCTATTTTTCTTTTAGGATTAAATAAGTGATCATACAACTTACAACCCAAGATTCATTCTTCTTTAATCTAATCTTTCTTATTTGTTGAACCTAGTCAACAACCAACTTACCTTTCAAAGGTATAAAATACCAACTTACCAAATAAGGCCCACAATCCTCATAAAGTAGTGAAAATAATGATAAAAGGAAACACATGATTCAATCATGATCCAAACCAATAAATATATTAATTCCTTCATGTGAATTAATAAATAAAGTTTTCCACCAACATGCTTGCATCAATCTTTCATAAAAACATGATATAAATCTCATACTTAAATCCCATACTTAGCATGTTCGCACACAGGCATAAAACATGTAAAATCCAACACAATAACAATAATATATGAACTCACAAAGTTCCTATACATGATACTACATGACTTTCCTTCCTAAAATCATGATACTACATCAAACAACACATAGGTATGTACGTACCTTGTGTAGACAAATTGATAGCTACTTTAACAACTTTACAAGTCGCCTAGAGAGAACTCTCCGCCTAAAACAACCAATAAAATTTATAATCAATACTCCAAATAAATTCCAACAATTCTAAAATACTTCAATCCCTTTAAAAATATTTAAAAGTTGTTTTCATCATTAAAATTTCAATCACTAATATCTCCTAGCATAATACTATACTAGTCATTAAAATCAATAAAATTCCATTAATAATAACCTTTTTAAAATTCCCGCAACATATAATTTAGGAAAGCATATTTTAAATAAGTCAACCTTTCCTTGATCTTCCCAAAATAAGTCAAGCTATGGATTATTCTTGATTAGGTTAAGCTTGTTGTGTCATTTTTTTTGTATTGAGTTTTAACCGTTTTTCTTATATTTGTGACCTATTTTAGTAGGGTATATAGCTGCGTGTCGTAATATGATAATTTTTTTATTATTTTTGACCTAAAAATAAAAAAAATGCATTTTCATTCTCTCTCCTCCTCCTTCAGACCTCTGAAGGCAGTGGCGGAGCTACACGTGGTCCCTATTGGTCACGTGACCAACTAATATTTTTGAAAAAAAAAAAATTCATTTGAGCGCTCATTCTCTCGCGCACACACTGAAACCCTAACTCTTTCTCTCACTTTCTCCTTCTTGACTCCAGCAGTCAGCAGAAGAACTGAAGGAGCGTTCACTTCCGCCGACTCACCGGTCGCCGACTCGCCGGTCCAGTCATCTTCAATCCTTCGTCATCCTCTCGCCTCGACGGTTGAGTCGTTCACTCGTTCAGTTCTGAAGATCTTCGTCCAATCGTCCTCGTTTTTCGACAATTCACTCAAAGATCTTCCTCCGTTCTTTTATGTCTTCCTATAATTTCGAGATATCCTTGCTTTAATTTCGTCAATTCTTTAGTTTGTATGCGTCGATTTCAGTTGTTAAATTTCATTGTCAAGTTTGTTCGTCGGGAGGCCGGCAGGGGGAAGCGTCGCAACGAGCAGGCGGCAGGGGCTGAATTGGACCTATTGCACTGTCACTTCTTCGATTTCAGTTGTTCGGTTCTTCTCTCTCAAATTCTTTAATTACTCGTACAAAAATGCTATAACATTTTACTATTCATCTCCATTTTCTCTCTTCAATTTTTGAACCCTTTTCCCCAAAATTTCTCCAAGGGTTCAACCTTACAGCTGAAACAATCTCCCATGCGAAGCTTCTGTTTTCGACGCTCAAACAATTTCTGAATAGGGCTCTTTTCGACGCTCTCTGTTTTCTGCCATTGTTCGTCGGGAGGCCGGCAGGGGGAAGCGTCGCAACGAGCAGGCGGCAGGGGCTGAATTGGACCTATTGCACTGTCACTTCTTCGATTTCAGTTGTTCGGTTCTTCTCTCTCAAATTCTTTAATTACTCGTACAAAAATGCTATAACATTTTACTATTCATCTCCATTTTCTCTCTTCAATTTTTGAACCCTTTTCCCCAAAATTTCTCCAAGGGTTCAACCTTACAGCTGAAACAATCTCCCATGCGAAGCTTCTGTTTTCGACGCTCAAACAATTTCTGAATAGGGCTCTTTTCGACGCTCTCTGTTTTCTGCCAAGGTCCATTTCTCTTACTCTTTTTTTCCTTTTCTTTTTCTGCACATGTTGACATGCAAACTATTCTTTCTTTTTTTTGGATTTTCGGTGCTTTGGTTATTCATGCTAATGATATCGTTTTGGAAGAAGATCATTTTTAATTTATTGTGTAATTTAGAGATTTTACTTTGTGTTTGAAATTTATCTACGTAATATGCAGCAGTATATTATGGTGCAAAGTATTAATACTCATAGATATTGAAATGTTGAAGAAATGATGTATTTTTTTTATTGTAAAAGTGAAGATAGATTTTATTGTAAAACCAATTAATACCATTGTTTTTGTGCACTTTGGCATATATTTCGTCTCTGTGCAACCTAGTCGTTAGGACCAACTATTTATAAATTCCTGGATCCGCCACTGTCTGAAGGCATAAGAGACTCCTCCCTCCTCCTCTCATCTTTCTCTCTTCTCCTCCTTTAGACCTCTGTTCACGACCTTATTGCGCAAAAGAAGAAGGCATAAGATAGCACGTCAATAGGGAGGGTTAGCAGGCAAGGCGACTGCGGAGGTGGCTGGTAGGGGTCAGCAGCCGCCTAGGCGGGCAGCGGGGATGAGAGCAGCGAGACAGGGGGAGGAAGAAGATGAGTAGCGAGAAAGATGAGGGAGAGGAGGAGTAGCGCAGGGGAGGAGGAAGGTGATGGCGCCAGGCAGTGGTGGCGCGAGATTGGCCGCGAAGACGAGGGTCCAGACTAGTGGTGGTGGTGGTGGCCGGAAATAATGGAGGTTGTGGGTAGTAGTAGGGTAAATTTCAGATTTTTGGGGTTGGGGTTTGTGGTGGTGGTTAGTTGGTTTCAATGGGTGGTGGTTCAGTGGATGGAACTAGTAGTGAGGAGAGAGATAGTGCAAATTTGGATGATCAATAAATAAATTATGAGAAGGTTGTTTTTTTGTTTGTTTCGACTTTTCTTATACATCTACGAATACTTTCAGATACAAATTCTTTTTATTATACCTTATATATAATATGAGACCAAAAAGAAGAGGAAATGGCAGGGCAAATTAAATTATGTAATGCCTGAGAGTAGACACAATATGAACAAATCAAAAAAATAGAAAATAGAATCAAATTCTTTTTTGTTATTTTGATTTGATAAACTTTCTACCCATCTATCTATAAAATAGATGGGGTATATCACGTGATAACTAGCTCAATACTTTATGTATGGGGCATGATCTCGACTATTAATGAATATATATATCAATCCATTAAAAAAGGCATGTGCCAGGAACCAGATTTGAACTAGTGACACGAGGATTTTCAGTCCTCTGCTCTACTAGCTGAGCTATCCTGACCATCCATTCAATAATCAATAATTATATCACTTCATCTTTCCACTTTTTGGGAAAAGGACGACAATAGAATTTGACTTTCAATAGGATTTCTTCTATAGAATTCCATATGCTTCTCAGGAGTACATGCTGGAATTTGTTTCTTGTACAGGTGTAATAACCCTGATTTTAAGAACGTTTATTTAAATGATGATTATACTAATTAAGGTAATTATATTTCGAAAAATTCTTATTTTATTTGAGTTGTGGAGTATTATTTTTATTTGTTGTGGTGTAATATATCTATTTATTAATTTTATGAAATTATTATATTATTTTACAAATCGCGTTTAATGAGCAATTTGTTGTTTTGATTTACCCGATTAGGAAACCAAAGTCGGGTTCCCATCCTTTGATGTTGTCGGTTATATTTGGTAAATAAAAACCAAAACAATCTCCTACTTTCATTTACTCTCTCGATGTTTCAAAACCCATTTCACCCAAAATCCCACCTCCCTCTTCTCTCTTCTCGCGCGTCGGTGCTGGTGGTTACAGGCCGACAGTGTTGTCGCCTAGACCTAGCCTTCGTTGCCGTCAGTTCTTGTTCGCTGGACCAGCGACCTATCGCATCTCTTTCTCTCTCTCTCTCTCTCGTTGACTCCTTTGTTCTCGCTGGTGCTGCTGAACATGATTGTTGCACTCACCGGACTTACGATGCACCATCTGCTTGCCGTTGTAGCTCCGTCTGGATTTTGCTGGTTTGCCACACAAGTGTCGGTGCACTGTCTTGTCGCCGGAACAAACCTCGCTTGTTGTGTTGTTCGTCCATGCTCCAAATGAGCAGAGGTAAAACGTAGTACCTATTCATTCCAATTTCTGATTTCTTTTTAAAATTTATATATATCATGCCCAAGTTGTTATTGTTTGTTGTTGTTGTTCGATGCTGTCATGATTGTTGGTGTGGTTGCTGCATTGTTTTTATCCTGTTTTTTTTGTTTCTACTCCAAAAATCTGTTGGTTCTTGGTGCTGTCGTTGTTGTTGGTCGTTGTTGGGTTGTTGTTGTAGATGCGTCGTCGTCATGGTGATCGTTGTTGCTAGTTGTGGTTAGTAATCAATAGGAATAGTTTGTAGTTGATTGGCAAGTTTAGTTAGTTGAGTTATATGATCATGAATTGGGATGCTAGTCGTGTGACGTAGCTAGTGTTATTATTGAATTTATAGTTGATTATGATTTGAGGATTATGGAATGGGGATGCTAAAGGTTTATAATTTCTAAATTAGGAATTGGTTATGGTTTTATTTTCTTAGATTAGTTAAAATTGATTATTTATTATAATTATAATTGTGAGGTGATTCTTGAAGGATGATTTTGGAGTGAAGAATCATTCGGGATTATGAAGTTGATTGTGTTGTTGGACTTGGATGCGTTCAGGTAACTTTTATGTTCAGTAAAATAATTTACTCATGCCCATGTGTGTGCGGATCTCTATTTTGATAAATAAGTTCGTACTATGGCCATAGATATAAATGTGATGAACTGAAAATAGAAAGTGGGCAAGGTATGGGTGGAGGATGGTTACTCTTTTGACCTGATAAGGTCGGCTACGCTCCATAACGAACCTTGGGGGTAGTATTGCCGGGCTCCATAACAAACCTTGGAGGCAGCGTTTGTCTAAAACTTGTACTTGCCATTGATTTGTTTAAGAGAGTGAGCTATGCCAACGTTGTAACGAGATCAAAATGATTTGAGAAATAAGATGTTTATAGGACTGAAGTAAAGGTTACGAGTTTTCCACTCATTTTGGAATTTTGTTTGTTTTGTATTTCTTCCCTGAATTTGCAGGTTCGGTATCACGAGCTCGAGAATGGAAGTGAAGCTAGATTATGATGTTGTCGTAGATTATGGATTAAGTTTGTATTTTAGACAACTGATTTGAGAATAGTTATTTATATTTCATTGTATATAATATTTGGAAATATTAGTCGAGATATTGGTGTAATTAAGGTTATTTTTCGCTGCGAAGTAATTTATTTAAGAGTTATAATTATTTATGGATGTCGAGTGTATTTCGCTAGCAGCTCGAAAGAGCGGGTTGTTACAACAGGTGCTAATAAGGAGAATTCAGTGGGTGGGTGGTGGTTCAGTATGGCATTTGGTGGCCCGATGGTGGATGTTGGGGTTGGGGTTTGAGGGTGATTGTTGGATTGGGATGGTGGGTGAAAATAAAAAGCAAAAGTATATAAAAAAAGTAAAAATAAAACAATAAGTTGTTTAGGTTGCAAGTATTTTGACCCAATAGAAGAAAATGGTCCTACAAGATTAACTCAATCAGGAATAATTCATAATTTGACTTATTTTAGAAAGATCACACAAAGGTTGGCTTATAACATACTACTATGATTTTCCAATCTTAAACACCCTAAAAATCCTTGCTTTGATACTTAAAATCCAATTTGAACATAATGATTAAACCTGAATTTTTATTTCTTCAATACTTAAATTGGATAATCATAATATCATTAAAACAGTAATTTAAAGCTTCTAAACATAATTAACACTAAAACAAATCATAAAAACACAATCTTTAAATAAAACTTGAGGAGGAAGAAAAGTAATCAAACCAACACAAAGAAGGAAACGAACAAGAAAAGGCGCCAGCGTGAATAGTGGTAGCAGCGGCGTACTCACGGTGGTGGTCGGTGGTGATGGTGTGAAATGGAGGAGGATTTCTTGTTGAGGAAGAAATTATTTCTTGAAAGAGAAGAAAGGAAGAGAGAAGAAAAATCGTGGAAGGGAGAGGAAGAATAACGCCGATTTTGGTGTGAGGGAGGAGAGAGAAAATTTATGTGTCGGTAAAATCTGGGTCTAATGTATTTATAGGCATGTTTTCCTTTTGGGCGTAGGAAAAGGCAATTGGGTTTTAAATAGAGTTTAATGATGAATAAGATTGATGATTAAAACCCCTAACATTACTAGAAGTACTCTCTTTTCCTAGTCCAATTAGTATTTGGATTCCTCAAGCCCATTTAAACTCCTTTTTCAAATCCAAAAAGTATTTTAAATGTTTTTTTTCAAAACATGCCTTAACAAGATATTTTAACTTCCGTAAATCCTTAAAATAATTCCTTTGACTTTCAAATAGTCAACCTTCTAAATAAATAAATTATTTTAACTAAATTATATATATATATATATATATATAAACTATATATATAACATATTTATAAAATTCATAAATTTACGGGGGATTTCAGTCTACTCCTCTTAAAAGAAGTTTCATCCCGAAACTTGACACAAAAACTCCCATATTTCGAAAAATTTGATCTAAATTTTCATTTGAAAAAAAAATTGTGCTACTCATGTGCACATGAGAACAACTTTAAAACTCACTTGCGTTACTCTTGAACACATTTTTCCATGTGGAGAATCTATTTATTTTGCACCAACATGTGCAAATCGCCAAAATAAGCATAAAAATCTCACAAGAATAAGTAAAAAGCGCGAAATTCTATCGCATTCTACCCCCCTTAAAGAAAACGAGTTACACCCTCGTAACTCACCTCAAGGAACAATTATGGAAATTTCTTCTTCATTTCATCTTCGACTTCCCACGTTGCTGCCTCATCAGACTCGTGGTTAGACCAAAGTACTTTCACGATATGGACATCCTTTTTGCGTGTACTACGCACCTTTCTGTCAAGAATCTTCACAAGCCTTTCCTCAGGGTCCAGAACATGACACTCATCAGGGATATAACGTTTGAGTTGGGAAATGTGAAACGCATCACACATCTTCTCAAACTCCATTGGCAACACCAACCTATAGGCTACTTTCCCAATTCTCTCCAAAATCTTACATGGGCCTACATATTTGGCACTTAACTTGCCATTTTTCCCAAATCTCATGACGCCCTATTTTATTAATTAAACCTAATATCAGGATGACTCATGAGATTCTAATTACTAATGAATTCCTTGCAGCAACGTTTTGTTGGTAATGTAAGCCAACTCTTATATCAGAATCATACCTCTATGATAAAATCTGTATCGGTTGGCCAGTTTTCAGGGTTTGCCTTTCTCCCTCTCCTCTTCTTGGTAACTGATCACAAATTTCTTATGTAAATTTTCTTCATTTTCCTTTTTCTAAGCTTTCCTTCTTTGGATGTAAACTTTTCCCTCATGCATAGCCCAACAACCAAGAAAATCCCTAATAAACATTTCTGATTTTATGTAAAAAGGAACATATTCAACTATGTTAGGTGTCGCTATGGTATATGCGAGCTTTTTATGGTAAATTGGTTTTTGGTTATTATGTTTCTTATCTAAATTACCATTATAGGTGCGAAAGCTAGGATTGCAAATATGCCTGTCATTGTATAATATGAGCACTATAAGAGGGGGGGTGAATTATAGTGAAAGAATAAGCGTAACTTTTTGCGGAATTAAAAGCTTGTTAGGGAACTCAAAATGGGAACACAAGAGATTTTAGCGAGGAAAAAACGTCCTAGGCCCAATTAGGAAGAAACAACCTCGACCACAAGGGATTTTAACTCAATCTTTCGACTATAATAGGCCAACAACTTTGTTACAAACCTATTAATTCTCTCGAGCCTCAACCTGAGTTCCTAAACTCAAGTTCCCAACAACAGTTCCCTCTAGCTATTGTTCCTCTCAAAATTCACTCGAAGTTCCTTTCTCTTTCCCTTTCTCTTGCTTCACTCAAACCTTTCTCACACTTACATGAGTTCACTCAAACCCTTTAAACAAACAAATACAATTTCTGATAACAATGGAAAAGTAAAAACAAAAGATCGTAAGTATGATTTCCCTTGGGAACACGACACTGACAATTAGATAACTTAGGATTTTAAGCTATGTCAGACACACATTGGTGTAACCACTAAAAGTCAGACACATATTTATTTTGTGATTAGGCACTTATCTATAGTAAGTAGCAATGAATTAATTAACGACTAATTAACCCACTAACCCGATGATTTCCCCTAATTAAATTTACTTAGGAACTAAGAAGCTAACCCACTAACCCACTAACTCACTTAGAATGTGTAACAGTGCTAATTACGTGATAAGTGGTTTCTTGAGGAATAATTAAACTATTTAAAAATAATCCAATTCAGGAATTATATATTTTCCATTTATTTTAAATCTATCCAAAAATCAGATTTTATTTAAAGAATAAAATCGGTCTATTCTAAAATAGGAAAGATAAGATTTTTAAAAATAAAATAATATCTTTTTCGAATAAAATAAACTAATTAAAATTATTTCCTAACCAATTCCCTAAAATAGTGGATCTAGGCCAAATTAAACTAGGACTACTAAATTTCTATCAAACGCTTAACATTACTTAGGCGCTTAATATTTATTGGGTCCAGATGTTCTTAATTTAGTTTCTAAGTCAGTCCCTAACTAAAGTTCCTAAGCTGTGCCAGTATCTATTTCTGTCATGGGAACAAAATTAGTTCCTTTGAGAATTCAACACCAAACATCTTATACCCTTACTTGACCTTGACATGAAGAATACAATACACCAATATAATACACCCTAATGCATTCTAATCTTCATTCCAAACTTGATTCTTCATCTTAGGAACGTTTTCACTTCGATCTTGATTAATTCTCCTTTCTTCAATCTTCAATCAAGTATTCTCTTTGTTCTTCAATGAATAACCTAGAGACATCACACATGAAATAATACAAGTATGTCTGTTGTGGTTAAGTCATCTTCAAAACCTAGGGTCAACAATTTCCCCCTTTTTGAAGATGGCAACAAAAGGCATACTTTACAAGATATATAATATATATAATTGAAATTAGTCACATAAAAAAACTTAACCAAGTTAAATTCAATTTTATTCGACCAAGTTAAATTCAATTTTATTCAACCTTTATTATATATTTTAAACTTAGACAAAAGTTTCACTGTCATTCTTAATGAAAAAGTGAAAACATGAAACAAGGCAAAAAATTAATTTATATTTTACTCTTATTGCCTTTCTCTTTCCCCCTTTGACATCTTCAAAAACATTATTCCATGATAACTGTTATTGTACGAAAACTCCACCATAGGTAAGAATTTCTCCCAAGTTCCTTGAAAATCCAAAACACAAGCTCCCAAGTTAAGCCTTGTACCCAGAGCTTTCTGTAACTCTTGCCAGAATTTCGCTTGAAATCTTGAATCACGATCACAAATAATCGAGCTAGGCACTCCATATAATCGTATGATCATGTTCATATATAATTTTGCCAATCGATCCAAACTCCAATTACTCTTTACTGCTAGGAAATGTGTCGACTTCATCTATCGATCCACAATAACCCAAATGGCATTCATTCCCTTGGTTAACATAGGCAAACCTAGGATGAAATCCATCGATATGGAATCCCATTTCCACTCTGGCACATCCAAAGGCCGCAATAAACCAGCTGGCCTCTGGTGTTCTATTTTAATCCCGTGACATGTGAAGCATTTAGCCATAAAGTCTGCTACTTCCTGTTTCATATTACTCCACCAATACACCTGCCTCAGATCTTTGTACAACTTATTTCCTCCAAGGTGAATCGAATATGGTGCATTGTGAGACTCAGTCAAAATTCTTTTCTTCAATTTTTCATCAGTTGGAACACATAATCTCCCTTGAAACCTCAAAGTTCATCTTCTTGGATCAAAAAACCAGGTGACTTCCCGTTCGTCAACCTTTATTCGTTCTAATTGTGAATCCTTTTCCTGAGCTCCCTTTATTTCATCAATTAAGCTTGGTCTTACCCCCTCTAATGCATTCAAACAAACACCCTTTTTCTTCTGAATGAATTCTACATCCATTCTCAAGAGATCATCATAATGGCTCGGGGAGTAGTCCGGATTGTATTCAAGTGAGATTTACGACTCAGGGCATCAACAACTACATTAGCTTTTCCAGGATGGTATTAGATATCAAGATCACAGTCCTTTAGAAGTTCTAGCCACCTACCTTGCCTCATGTTGAGCTCTTTTTGGGTGAAAATATATTTTAGACTTTTGTGATCGGTGAAGATTTGACACGAGGCTCCATACAAATAATGTCTCCAAATTTTGAGGGCAAAGACAACAGCAAGAAGTTCAAGGCCATGTGTGGGATAATTTTGTTCATGTGTTTTGAGTTGGCGAGAGGCATACACTATTACTTTCCCATTTTGCATTAAGACACAACATAACCCGTGCTTAGAGGCATCACTATAGATAACAAATCTCTCGGTTCTAGATGGAAGGGTAAGAATAGGGGCAGTGGTGAGTCTTCTCTTAAGTTCTTGGAAGACAGTATTACACTCCTCAGTCCACTTATATTTGACATTCTTTCTCACAAGTTTGGTTATAGGCAAGGTAATTCTAGAGAAATCTTTCACAAATCTTCTATAGTAGCCAGCTAATCCCATAAAACTCTAAACTTCAGGAATATTAGTTGGTCTAGGCCACTCCACTATTGCTTTTATTTTCTCGGAATCCACAAACACACCTTCTTCAGAGATAATATGACCCAAAAATGATATCTCCTCAATCCAGAATTCACACTTTGACATCTTAGCATATAACTAATTTTCTGCTACCATATCCATTACTTTGCTCAAATGCTCCTTATGCTCCTTCATGTTCTTAGGGTATACTAAAATATCATCAATGAAAATAACCACAAACCTGTCTAGGTATGGCTTGAAGACATGGTTCATTAAATCCATAGATACAGCTGGTGCATTGGTTAACCCAAAAGGCATAACAACAAACTCATAATGACCATATCGGGTTCTAAAGGCAGTTTTTGGAATATCCTTAAGCTTGATACGAAGTTGATGGTAACCAAACCTCAAATCTATTTTCGAAAAGACTTTTGCACCTTGAAGTTGAACAAATAAATCATTTATGCGGGGCAACAGGTACTTATTCTTAATGGTGATCTTGTTTAACTCCCAATAATCAATACATAACCTCAAACTTCCATCCTTTTTCTTCACAAATAAAACTGGGGCTCCCCAAGCTGAGACACTCGGTCGAACATATCCTTTTTCAAGTAACTCATCTAATTGTTTCTTCAATTCTTATAACTCGGTTGGGGCCATCCTATAGGGTGCCTTGGAAATAGGGGCTTATCTTGGGATTATCTCGATGCTAAAATCTAATTCCCTTTGTGGAGGCATACCAGCTATCTCATCGGAAAACACATTTGGGTATTCACAAACCACAGGTATATCAGCTATGGAAGGTTTAGGGGAATTTAAGTCTATGACACTACAAAGGTACGTAAAATAGTTAAACTCGGGCATCTTTTGAGTTCTCAACCCATCAATAATTTGGATTTGAGGTTTTCTCAAAATCTTTTGGTATGAAATTCTACGCCCATCAGGTGCTTTAAGGGTCACACTTTGGTTAACACAATTGATGTCTGCTTCATATTTAGTCAACCAATTCATCCCCAAAATCACATCGAACTCAGATAACTCAAATTCTACAAGATCAACTAGAAACTAACTCAACTTTTCCCAATACAATTGGACAATTTTTATAGATGACTCTACATCTCACAGTTTCTCTAGTAGGTAGGACAACATTTAGAGAGGAAAAGTCACATGATGGTTGCAATTTAAGGATTTTGGCAAACAATAGGGAAATAAAGGAATGTGAAGCTCCAGAATCAAACAAAACATGGACAGGCAAAGAATGGATAGAGAAGGTATCGGTAATAACAACGTCATCATTCTCAGCCTCATCTTGTCTCATGACATAGATTCTTCTTGTCGGTACTTGTCGTGATGGGTTACGATATGCTCCGGCGGTGTTGTTGTTTTGGTTGCGATTAGTACCAACTGAAGATGTTCCTCCAATGCTATTATTTTCTCCTGGCAGCTTATAGGACAATCCCTGACGTAATGATCACAACTCTCGCATCTATAGCAAGCATTTGAGCCAACACGACATTCACTCTCTAAATGGTTCCTCCTTCCACACTTGGCGCACTCCCGAGGTTTGTTCACAGGTGCCATGTAGTTACTCTAAACTCGGTTACCTCCATGATAACCTTGACCCCTATAATCAGATTGACCATTATCATTTCTCTTGAAATTTTGACTCCCTTGATTAGGCCTTTTTGCCCCTCCTTAATTATCATTTCTCCCATCATTCCTCCTTTTAAAGTTACTATTTTGAGATTTTCGAAGCAATACTACCCGTTCCACAATAAAATCAACATCAACCATATTCTGGTAAGAAGTGAACCTTTGAGATGCCAACCTATCCTGATACTTGAGCTGAAGACCTCGCTCAAAGGTTCATCCTTGACTGCTCACAAGTCACCAGCTCAGGTGCAAACCTTGAAAGCTCCATGAACTTATTAGCATATTCCAAAACACTCATTGTACCTTGCTGTAAGTGAAGGAATTCATCTCTTTCTGCTTCCTAAGTGAAGGAGGGTAAAATTTATCTCGCATCAAATCCTGAAGTTTGCTCCATCCAAACCCAGGTTCAATTTTCTTTTCTTTAACAATCTTCCACCATTAACTTACTTGGCCTGTGAGATAAAATACAGCAAAGTCTACCCTCCATTTCTCAGGGCATTGCAAGGTTTCAAACAACTGGTCAATGCTATTAGTCCATTCTTCAAACGCCACTGAATCAGGCTTACCATCATATGACGGTGGGTTAAGAGAAGAGAACTTCTTGAACATCACAACGCTTTCATTTTCATTAGCAACTACCTTCCTCCGGGATTCTTGGATTAATTCAGCTAACATAGTGCTCATATTTTCCAATCTTTCCATTCTTTCTGCATTTTTGTCTAAGATTCATAATCATCATACTGGTCATTCTCTCTATGCACATCCTCAACGTGCACATTTTCAGCACCGTTTGTAACATCATTGTTGACGTCAACGGTCGACATTATGCATGTCAAATTACAGTTACGTTGAAATAAAATCATAAAATATTTCCCTTTTCCCGTAATCCTACGCTCGCACTCATTATATATTTTTCACCATTTTTACTTCTCAATTTACTTAACTCGATTTTTATTTTCTAACCATAATTTTATCTATAATTTAATCAATGGGTCTTTAAATCCTTTTTTTATAACCTAATCATTCTTTTTATTTAATGTAAAACCATGAGGTTAACGTTATGGTTCAGAACAGTTTGCTCTGATACCACTATGTAATGCCCCGACTACTGATTCACTATTTAAGACGACCTAAATAGTAGCGGAATACCTACTTAATCGAGGCATTACTGCCACACCTTCGGTTAAGAAGGTGCAACGCTACAATCATATAGCATATTAAGGCAAAGAGATATAATAATGCTAACTTAAACATCTTATATTATATTAAACCAATAACAATGATAACTTATATTAAAGTATATAGTCTTACACTCTAGTCAAGTTAACCTTACAAGTTAGTAGCACTATTACTAGATGATTTAATAAGGTGGTAATCCTTACCACTACACAATATCATCGTCCCTAGCAGTATTTAAAACATAAATACAAAACGTTATCAACCGAGGCTCAGTAACAAGCTACTATAGCAGCGTCAATCCATTTCAATTCATTCTATTTGCAAACAGATGGATAGAATAATTCACACATTTTAAGAAAACAATATTCATTCAGTTGTACTTTAATAATCCATCATTCCCTTTTATCAGTTTTTACTCTGGTTGATGTACATCAGTCAGTGCTGGGACGTCTTCTAGTATATGTATGCACCACTTTGCAAGGGTCTGGGCGTCGGGCATTACCCTACACTAGTAAACAGTATGATATATGCACGACCTTCAGTCAGTCAGGGGATACAGTCAACAGTTCTTTCACTGTAATTTATCATGTTACGTATCTTTTACTTGAACAGTGATCAGTAAAAATTCAGTAGCTTTCAGTCTTTCAGTAATATCTCATAAATAGTATCATTTTTAGTGATTGGTATTTTTCATTTATCGGAATCGTATAACTTCATAATACTTAATTAAAACATGTATGAATAATGATCCTGCAACTTAGAAACACTTGTTCATAAATAATTACCGTTTCAATAGCATGTCATGATTTCATAAAATATATTTCAAGGGAGTTGCAGGTACTAACAGTAGTTGTTACCTCGATTGGAGTATGATAACCCTCTTCTTATGTCCTTGATATCGTCCTTATTGAGCTCCGAGGAACGAGTTCTTTTTTATAAGTTACTCACTCCGTTTCATATTAGTCTACACACTTTGACATTTTACACTATTCACAGATTGCCCTTTGACCCTCGTTTGTGATTTATACGTGAATAAAAACATGTCATGTGGGATCTTGTTAGATTCGTATTAGTATGTCCTCAACGTTTTACATTGGCATGCGTGAAAAGTGTAAGTGTGTAGATTAAAATGAAACGGAGGGAGTAGTAATCAATAGAAAACATTAGTATAAGTGCTTTTTAAGTACGATTCTTAATTTACAATATTATTTATATAAGTTATAGTCTAACTTATTTAGCGATTACGTGGCGAATTGGTCGGAAATCTGATAAGAGGTTTTTAGTGTGTCGTTAAGGCACTAAGAACCGCTTTCCAAACAATATTTATAAGTCCTAACAAGCAATTACTAAGAGAATAGTAAGGGCAAGTCAAGGGTCGATCCACAGGAAAAATGGGATTGATTAAAGTCTATCAAGTCCAGACTACCTAATTGAAAGGTATTTGGGGGTTTGAAAGATGTTTGTTAACAATTAAGACTAACTATCAACTAGAACAAGCAAATCTCAAGAGTTTAAATATCATATAAAAGACACTAGAGTTAAGGTTACTAGTATGAATAAGAACGGATGATGATTGTTAATGCGATTGTGAAGCAACAAAGACGATTATGCAAGGTTTAGTTCTCCTCTAAAATACTCGAGTCCTCTCTCGAATGGTCCTCAAGAGTAATCGCTTAATCTATCAACTAAATCCTCTCTCGAATGGTCTTTAGTTAATTGATTAAGAGATTCAATAAGTTTGGAAAACCACTAATGAAGGATCCTCTTAATTTCCATCCAATGTCTTGGTATGGAAAATAAGTTGATTCTTGGGGATGATAAAAGAGTTCAAAATCCGATTTAAGAACATTTGAAATCAAAATACCAAAGTATAAATGTGATCAATATCTATCCTAAGGTCTCAAAACACCAAGATCAATGCATAAACTTCTCCATACATCACAATCACATCAACAACATTTTAAAACCCTAATTCATACTTTCACCCTAACCCTAGATATGAAACTACTCACTAATCATGGAGTTTAAGCAATTAAACATAAAATCTATGACTAATCTAAGGTTAAACATGATTAAGTAATGATAAAACTAATGAAAAGCGCAATTCATAAACTAAGAGAATGAAAATCTTAAATAATATAAGAACATAAACAAACACCAAGAGAATGAAATAAAAACTAAAACTTTGAGTTGAATTGAATGAAAAGTACCTTGAATGTAAATCGAATCACAAACTATGATCTCTAATCTCAATTACCAATGAAAACTCAAGTGTTTTCTCTCTAATACAAAACCCTAAAATATTGTGTGAAAAACTAGAATAAAGCGTAAGTCTAAAACTAAAAAGGAAAAGGGGTTTAATGATCGAAATTTCCGTTTCGGAACGCATGGTGCGGGCGCACCATAAGGAGGTGCGGGCGCACCATGCTAAGGTGCGGGCGCACCAGACCTCAGGTGCGGGCGCACCTGAGTCTTCTGCCTCAAGGTGGAAATCCCCCGTCAAAAGGTGCGGGCGCACAAATGGGCAGGTGCGGGCGCACATGGTACAGGTGCGGGCGCACCACATGTAAGGTACGGGCGCACCTAAGTTTCTGCCTCAGCCTGGAATTATCCCTCAAAATGTGCGGGCGCACATGTAGTTGGTGCGGGCGCACCAGACTCAGGTGCGGGCGCACCTTGTGCTTGGTGCGGGCGCACCAATGTCGTCTGTTTTGTGCTCCAGAATTGGTCGATGGTGCGGGCGCACCAGTAGCTTGTGCGGGCGCACCAAGCACACCTTAGGCTACCTATCAGCCTCTAGCTCGTTCCCTTGTGCCATGCCTCGCATTTCTCGGCCCTGAAAAGGGTAATACCTGCAATAGAAACACGAACAAACATGGTGAAAGCATATGTGCTAGAAATTCGATCAAAATAGATCGAAAATCTAGCAAAATGTCACTATGATCAAGTATGATCAAGTGAATGAAATAGAAGGGAAAAGTGAGGAGAAAGAAGGAAGAAAAGGAGAAAAAGGGAGCTAAAACAAGCCAAAAGAAAGTATAAAGTGCGTTAGAAACGCACTTATCAAACTCCCTCAAGCTTAGCGTTTTGCTTGTCCTCAAGTAAACCAAGAATGAGAATGAAGGAAAGAAAAAGAAAGGAGAATAAAAAGAAAAGGGAAAAATGAACAAACTAACCTATATGCTCTAAATGCAAGGTTACAAGCATGACATGCAAGCTAAATGAGTTCATAGCAAGATTTAGGAGACCAACCAAACACAAGAGGGAAGATGATTAGGAAGCACAAGAGTGACTCTAAGGTCTCAATCCACCGATCAACCGAGTCTTTTTGAAAGAAAGCTTTCCAAGAATGATTTCTCACTCTTCTCCACTTCCAAGACCCAAGTTTGACTCCTCCCTAGGGATGCTCAACCATAATTGCTGCCTCTACCATGTTTTGATGACCCTCATCATGACTTGCACAAAATCTCACCCGCCACTACTAAATAGATCAAGTCCAATCTAGAAGTCAAAAGGACTTTGTTAAGGTTGTAACGGGGCTAGGTTAGGGGTGTGGACTATATTCTAGGAATGTGGTGCAAAAAGGGTAAGTGGAGTACAAACTAGGGGTAAATACTCCCCCAAGCTAGTCCTAACACTATTCTCAATTAAAGAACTCTCACACATAACCTTGAATTTCACTTGTTTCTTTTTCACTTTGTGAACTTTTCATTTTTCTCATCAATTTGATCTTTCTTTCTTTTCATTTTCAATAATAAACCAAATCAAACAATAAGAACTTTCTTTCTTTTATTTCTTTTGTCTTTCTTTTTCACAAAATTTTTCAACTTTTGCTATCATACAAGCACTTAACTCTCTTTCAACCAAGACTTAATATCAAAACCACTTAACTCAACAAAAACTACACATGTACTCCACTTTGGGGAAAGTTTGGCCATGACTCATTATGTGGGTTAAGCAAAAATAGGATAGAAAGGCTCAGATGGGTTGAGAGCGAATATTATGCAGGTATTCAAGCTTTTGGCTTTGTAGCTCCTATTACTAGCAAAAGAAACGCCCTAAATCATTCTCCTAGAGGCTCGTCTTATGTAATCTTGGGGAGCTAAAATGCAAGTCACAAGTTAGGCGATCAATGGTGAGGGTTGTGAGTGAGTCTTACGAGGTTCTTGGCCCTCCTTCGGGATTCATCGCACAAGGGGCAAGGCAATCCATTCATCCAACTCGCCTAATTTCAAAGAGACTCTACCAAAAGTTATCGGTTTCAAGAGACGCCTAAAGTCACAACAGGGCTTCCAAAATCATCAAGTCTAATATAAGGAAGGTCTTCCAATCAAGTCATGAACTCTTTAGCCACAAATCATGCATGCAACCAAGCTATCCTAAATGCAGAGAAAAAAGAAGAAAAAGAATAAAAGAGGAAAATGTTTAATTTTTTTTTTTTCATATATATAAAAATATGCAAAGCAAAAGCAAAACAAAACTACCAAAGCAAAGCTGTACAGGTGAAGAGAAGTCAGCAGGGGTGGGGGATGTCAAAACCACAGACAGGAACAATCACCAATACCAACCAAAAACCAATGAGACCCCTAACTTCTAACCGTCAATGACCCCAAAACTCCCAAAGATATAGACATACAAGCAAGTCCCCCAAGCTTAAGCAAAACTCCGCGCTCGGAGTTGCAAAAGGAGGGAGAGGGAGGGGGGTCATGAAAAGCTCCTAATATTCCCACCATTACCCCCATCGGGAGGGGGTAAGGAGGGAAAACCCACCAGAGTACCCATCAGGATAGTAGGATGGGTAGTGGGGATAAGGCGGAAGAAGGCTCCTCAAACGGCCCTTCTCGAGGGTCGAAAGAAGGAGGATAGTGGGGATGGTTAGGGAAGGGAGGCTCATGT
Source organism: Beta vulgaris subsp. vulgaris (assembly GCF_026745355.1). Classification (NCBI taxonomy): domain Eukaryota; kingdom Viridiplantae; phylum Streptophyta; class Magnoliopsida; order Caryophyllales; family Amaranthaceae; genus Beta; species Beta vulgaris. The sequence continues at coordinate 41,172,840 of NC_079205.1, forward strand.
CCGGAGTGGACATTGGCGAGGTGAGTGCGCCAAGCCACTCGAGACACATGGTCGAGGTCGGTGCGGATACCGGCAAGAGTAGCAGTAACCGCACGGTGATTGGCCTCCTGAGAGGCCTGCATCTGGGCTATGGCTGCCATGACAGAGCCCATGTCGAAGGATTGAGAGGAGGAAGCTTCGGCCACCTCACTCTCAGGAATGCGGTGGTCGGGCCTCGGACCTCTCGGAACGCGTGGAATGCGCTTCCTTGGAATGGGCTCAGGGATACCCGTGGGATGTCATGGGCAGGGGAATCCGCCAACGGTTTTCAACGTTAGCGGGGAGGTCCCAGTGAAGTCGGGCCTATAAAACAGTAAGGTTGCCCCCCACAAGCCAGGTGCAGTTTCCTTCTGGTAACGGCGCAGAAATTTCATCTGCTGCAAACTGGCACCATCCAATCTGTTGGCCTGACCAACAGTAGGCACGCTTGCTTCCAAGCGAGCCAGGTCATCGTGCAGGTCAAGGTAGGATGCTAGTCGGGTGACCATGCCACCACAAAGGATCTCCCCAGTCACCGTAGTGCCCCCCCGAATCTCCTGCAGTCGGTTAAGGAGGAGCGCAGCAAAGTTAATACGGGTTCGATGGTGGGCCCCGTCAGTGGCCAACCAAAGAACCAGCAGCTCATCCTTTCTCAACTGCCCGACTTCCTGTTTAGGAAAGATGGTGTAAACCAACATCCTATGGAAGTAGCGGAGAGCAAGATGGACGATCTCCGACGCTTTGGACGAGTTCGTCCGAAACGGAGTCGTGCCGGTGGTGATCTTTGTCCACCATTCTTGCTCATTGTATCCCTGCCAGATGGTGCCCAGAGGGGCATCGCAGGGAGCTCGATGATCCATCCCAAATGCCTCACAGAATTCGTCAAAAGACAGTGCTCTAGCTTGATTAAACATACGGAACTGAATAGTTATAGCACCTGTCACCCTACTTATGTTCAACGTACTCAAGAATTCGAGAGTAAGTTGATCATAGGTAGGTTCATGAAGATCAAGGAGGTTCGATAACCCGACATTATCTGCCATCTCCCTTATCATCGAGCTGATTCTAAGGTAGAAGCAGGTAGTGTGGTCATAGAACTTCGTTGGACGAAGTGTGCGCTCAGAAAGTTGTTGAAAAATTTGTTTGTGAGCGGCATTGGGAAACTTTAGAGCATAAAGGGGAGGGGGATGCGAGCTAGACGAAGGTCCTTGTGAAGAGGACCCGGTCTTTGCTCGCTTAGACCTGGATGAGCCTTCACCACTACTTCTTCCCATGGTGATAAAGAATTTTTTGTTTGGCAAAAAGGGGAAGGAGAAGTGATGATCTGCTGCAATGACACAACCACAAAGCGGACTCTCTACACAAAGAAACACTCAAAAAGAAAAAACGAAAACACACAAAAAGAAAAATCAAACCACACAAAAGGAAAACACACAAAAGAAAAATCAAAAACTAATACTAAGATCTACCAGCTAGCCATCCACAATTAGTAGCAACCAAGTTGCTAGCAATCAAGAGTATCACCACTCAAAGAGACTTTCAAGCCAATTTCACCAAACCAACCACAATTATGCACAAAAATCAACAACACCTAACAATTTTTGCAATGTAGTGCTCAAAAAGTCAGATATTATGAATTTATCACAAACCACAAAAATTGCACTTGTTCACCACATCACCAAACACAAATATGACCAAAGTTCATGAACAATCAAAAGAAATTAAGGAAAACAAGCATGCAATCTAAAAGAAAACACACTAGAAGTCCAATTTAGTAGATTATTGATGAAAAAGCAAAGATTAGAAGGGAGTTACCAACATGGAGATGAAAATCCCCAATTTTGAAACCCTAGAAATCGAATCCTTGCAAAACCCCCAATTTTTGTGCTTTGAATGTTGTAGAGAAGATGGTGATGAAGATTCCGGTGATAAAAATCGTCGGGAGTCGCCGGAAAACAAGTAAGGTTGCCGGATCTAGAGAGGAGCAAGAGAGAGAAAGTGAGTGAGTGTGAGAGAGAGGTTCGAAAATTATGAGGAGAAGGGAGTTGAGGGCCGAAAAAAATGAAGAGATTCATGAATTTCGCCCAGCCTGTGTTTGGTGCGGGCGCACCTAGTTCTGGTGCGGGCGCACCAACCCCAAAAAAAAATCGCAGAAAGTGTTTGGTGCGGGCGCACCATGAAGAGGTGCGGGCGCACCAAACCTTCTGTTTTTTCTCAAAAAGTGCGGAGGTTTTGGTGCGGGCGCACCTAGTGGAGGTGCGGGCGCACCTGATGATTCGAAAAAAATGTCTTTGGAAATGTGCGGGCGCACTTTGTCAAGGTGCGGGAGCACGTTTTCTTCTGTTTTTTTCGCAAAATAATTCTTAAAGCATGGTGCGGGCACACCTAGCGTAGGTGCGGGCGCACCCAATGTAGGTGCAGGCGCACCTAATGTTTTTCGAATTCTTCTTCTGGATGGTGCGGACGCACCTCGAGGAGGTGCGGGAGCACGTTTTCTTCTGTTTTTCTCAAAAACATTTTTCGAAAAGATGCGGGCGCACCTAGTGGATGTGCGGGCGCACCATACTAAATTTTCGAAAAAATCTAAAATTGTGCGGGCGCACTTCCACGTGGTGCGGGAGCACCTAACCTTCTGTTTTCGCACTCTTTCTTTTTCGAATCACTCATTTCACTTAACTTTTCACAATTACTCAGATATCCCAATGTAGCTCTCATGGCTAACTGATAAATCAAAATCTAACTAACAAACAAAAGAAAAATAACAAAATAAAAGAAAGGAAGAAAAGAAACGGGTTGCCTCCCGTATAGCGCTTGTTTTAAGTCATTAGCTGACTAAAAAGGATACTCCATCATAAGAGTCGCTCAGGTGAGCGAAGAATCAAGCAACCAATGAACCAACGGCATGAGAATCATGATGAACTTCAACTTTGACCGTTACCCAAAATGGACCGTTCTCACCCATAACTTCATAAGCTCCATATGGAGTAGTCTTCAACACAGAGAAGGGACCCGACCACTTGGACTTTAACTTTCCGGGGAAAAGCTTTAGTCTTGAGTTGAACAATAAGACTTGTCCCCAACCCGGAATCTCGTTGTTGAATCCGGTGATCGTGCCATTTCTTCGTTTGCTCTTTGTATAGTCTAGAACTCTCATAAGCACAAAAGAAGTTCTTCCAGCTCTCAGCCTTTCTTTTCGAGCTTCTCCCGCCAAGTGGATCCATGTTGAGCTCCTTAACTGCCCACCAAGCCTTGTGCTCAGTTCAACCGGCAAATGACATGCTTGCCATACACAAGGCGATAGGGAGTGGTGCCTATGGGTCTTGAAAGCCGTGCGAAGAGCCCAAAGAGCGTCATCAAGCTTCAAAGACCAATCCTTTCGTGTCCTATTGACCACTCTCTCAAGGAATTCTTAACCTCTCGATTCGAAACCTCAACTTGGCCTTGTGTTTGGGGGTGATAAGGAAGACCCTTTGTGATTCACCCCGTATTTCTTCAATAGTGCTTCTAATTGCTTTTTGGCGAAGTGTGAACCGCCATCACTGATCAATACACGGGGCACCCCAAATCGAGGGAAGATGATCTTCTTCAAAGCTTGGTGACTACCTTATGGTCATTGGTGGGAGAGGCAATGGCTTCCACCCATTTGGTCACGTAGTCGACCGCAACAAGAATATATACATTCCCACAGGAAGGAACGAATGGGCCCATAAAGTCGACTCCCCAGACATCAAACGGCTCAACCTCAAGAATGTTCTGTTGAGGCATCTCGTGTCGCTTTGTGATGCCACCACTCCTTGACATCTATCACAAGCCACCACAAATGTTCGGGCATCCTTTTGCAATGTTGGCCAGAACATACCACATTGGAGCACCTTAGCAACAGTTTTGCTTGCTCCACCGTGTCCTCCACATGCCAAAGTATGGCAATGATGCAAAACCGAGGCCATCTCATGATTAGGAACACACCTCCTAAACACGCCATCAGCACACTTCTTAAAAAGGAGCGGGTCATCCCAGTAGAACCTCGAAACTTCTTTAAAGAACCGCTTCCTTTGTTGGGAAGTAAAACCATGAGGTTCAATCCCACAAGCCAAATAATTTGCATAATCAGCGAACCATGGAACCTCATTGTTAGAATGGCGAACAAGCTTCTTCTCTCAAATCTCCTCGATAGGAATCTCCTCCAGATTGTCAGAGGGAGGCGAGAAAGATGGTCAGCTACCACATTCTCCGTCCCCTTCTTCTCTTTCATCTCAAAATCAAACTCCTGAAGAAGCAACACCCACCTAATGAGCCTAGGCTTGCATCCTTCTTACTCATCAAATACCGGACCGCAGAATGATCCGTATACACCACCGCCTTATTACATGTCAAGTAGGAACGGAACTTGTCAAAAGCAAATACCACGGCCAACATTTCCTTCTCCGTAGTTGCATAGTTCCGTTGAGCATCATCCAGAGTCCTACTTGCATAGGCTATCACATGTAGCCTCCCTTCCTTGCGTTGCCCAAGAACAACTCCCACTGAAAAGTCACTAGCATCGCACATTAGTTCAAAAGGCAAGCTCCAATCCGGAGCTTGCACAATGGGGGCAGAAGTAAGGGCTTTCTTAAGAGTTTCAAAAGCCTTAGTACAAGACTCATCAAACTCAAAACAACATCTTCTGAAGTAGATTCGTCAATGGTTTGGCTATTTGAGAGAAATCCTTGATGAAACGTCGGTAAAAACCAGCATGTCCAAGGAAAGCGCGAACTCCCGTCACCGAGTTCGGTGGCGGAAGCTTCTCAATAACCGAAACCTTTGCCGGATCTACTTCAATACCCTTTTTCGACACTTTATGCCCAAGTACAATGCCTTCCTCGACCATAAAGTGACACTTCTCCCAATTCAGTACAAGGTTCGTCTCTTGACACCTTTTTAACACACATTCAAGATTAACCAGACATGTGTCAAAAGACGAACCACACACACTAAAGTCGTCCATGAGACTTCAATGGAATCTTCTAGCATGTCAGAGAAGATTGCTGTCATACACCTCTGAAAAGTGGATGGGGCATTACACAAACCAAAGGGCATCCTTCGATATGCAAATGTCCCATACGGACAAGTAAAGGTGGTTTTCTCTTGGTCATCCGGATGAATGGGGATTTGAAAGAATCCGGAATAACCATCGAGAAAACAGAAGTGTGAATGACGAGCAAGCCTCTCCAACATTTGGTCAATGAAGGGAAGGGGGAAATGATCTTTCCGGGTGGATTTGTTCAGTTTTCTGTAATCAATACAGACTCTCCACCCAGTGACAGTCCTAGTTGAGATTGTTTCTCCTTTCTCATTCTCAACTATAGTCATGCCTCCTTTTTTTGGAACCACGTGAATCGGGCTCACCCACTTGCTATCTGAGATAGCATAGATGATTCCCGCGTCACGTAGTTTCAAGATCTCCTTTTTCACAACCTCTTTGAGGTTGGGATTGAGCCTTCTCTGATGCTCGATGGAGGAGGCATTACTATCGATGAGATGGATACGATGCATAGCAAGAGAAGGGCTTATCCCCTTAAGGTCATCAATCGAATACCCAATGACATCTTTATATTTTTGCAAAATTCCAATCAGTTTTGATATAGAAATGTCATCAAGACTCGAATTGACAATAACAGGATAAGTACATGCATCATCAAGAAAAACATATCTAAGAGAGGAGGGAAGGGGTTTGAACTCTACCTTGGGAGGAGGCTTAGAACACTCCTCTTTATCAGTGGATGATGTAGCTAGAACCTCAAACGCCTCATCTTGCGTTTCCTCTTCCATGTCCAAGCTAAGGGGTCGGTAAGTCAGCATACAAATCGTCCCAGAATCATCCACACTCATGGGTCCTCTACCTCATCTTCCACTAGGCTTACCCGGCAAATTTCTCCATCATAGGTCTCTTCAGTTCTTAGAGAACTCAAACACCACCCGCTCATTAGCTACCTCAACCGTGATTGTGTCGTTTTTGCAGTTTATCACGGCACCCAAAGTCTTTAGAGCTTCTCTTCCCAGAATAAGAGGAGTCTCAGGATCTTCCTCCATATCCATCACCACAAAGTCGCATGGTACAAACACATGCCCAACTTGAATCGGTATATCCTCCAACTCACCACAAGGGACTCTCACAGTGCGGTCCGCCAATTGAATCGTTTTGCGCGTAGGATGAAGAGGAAATTTAGGTGCTTTGCAATAGAAAGGGGCATCAAATTGACACTGGCTCCCAGATCGGCCAGTGCACCCTTAGGCTCTAAGTCACCTATCTTCACCGGCAAGGTGAAACTCCCGGGATCTCTTTGCTTCTTGGGCATAGTTCGTTGCACAAGAGCACTCACTTGGTAAGGTAGGGAGATAAGCTCATCTTCAAGTTTTCGCTTATTGGAGAGGATCTCTTTCAAGAACTTAGCATAAGCTGGCATTTGAGACATAGCCTCAAGGAATGGATGTTGATTTGCAGGCTCTTCATCACATTAGAAATTTAGTGAACTTGTCACTCAACTTTCTCTCTACCAACCTATGAGGATAGGGAACCGGAGGCACATAGGATTTGGTTGGTGGAGGTGATGGCAATGTGTTTTTGTCACCAACTTGAACATGTGACTCATCTTTCCTCAACTCCTCTTTCTCAGTTTCCTCAGCTCCATCCTCCTTCTCAACAACCTCAGCTTCTTCATCCTCTCTAACTCCCCATTCGGCATCTTAGGACCCGCATAACTTGTTCCCGACCTCAAATGAATGGCTTTGGCTTGATGGAGGTTGGGGTTAGGATGGGTTGGCCGGAAGTTGATTTGTGGGGGTGAGGGATTCTTCTCAGCTACTTGGGCAATTTGGGTTTCAAGCATTTTGTTGTGGGCTTGTAGCTCTTGAAACCTTTGCTCATGGTTTTGGAGAATTTGGTTCATGGATTGGAGTTGTTGGAGAATTTGGAGAGAGGTTGGATCGGAAGATGGTGTAGGTTCGGGATTTTGTTTGGGGAAATGGAAGATTGGAGGGAGGTTTTGGGTTGTTGGTCCTTTGATGTGGAGCTTGGTATGTGTTGGACCCTTGTGAGGAGGAACCACCTTGGTTATAGTTTTGGTTTTGGTTATACCCTTGCGCAAACCCTTGGTTGTGAGCTTGGTTGTACCCTTGTTGAGGTTGATTCCATCCTTGTTGAGGTTGGTTGAATCCTTGGGTGTAGTTTTGTTGAGGTTGTCTCCAACCTCCTTGTTGATTGTTCCTATACCCTTGTTTCCTTGATATCCATCTCCTCTTGAATTATTGCCGCCACATGCTCCGAATGGGTACCTCCACAATAAGAAGTATCATGGTTAGTACCACCACAAATATCACAAGAAAAAGAGTTTACCTGTGAAGGAGTAGACGATGCAAGATTGATCTTAGAGCTTCTTTGTCGAGTTGGTCCATCTTGCTTGAATTTGATCCATGGGGTCAATTTCAAACTTTCCGCTCTTCTTAGGTTGAGCACTCTTCGTCTTCCACCCCATGAGTAGTTCTTGATCACTCCTCAATTGTGGACTCAAGTTGTTCTTGCGGGATCTTAGATAGTTGACCTCCCGCTCCAGCATCAAGGTTGGCCCGGATAATCGGATCAAGACCATCATAGAAAATCGCATGAGTAGATTCTTGTTGAACTCATGGTGTGGGCATGAACGGATCATCTCCTTGAACCGCTCCCAAGCTTCGGCAAGTGTCTCATCGTTCTCTTGCTCAAATGAGGAGATCTTCCTCCTTATGTCCGCAGTCTTCCACTCCGGGAAGTATTTCTTCAAGAAGGCCATGTGACTTCTTCCCATGTAGTGAGGGAATTAGCAGGCAAGCTCTTGAGCCATGACTTTGCTTTTCCGGTAAGAGAGGACCGGAACAAGTGCATCTTGATGTAGTCAGGAGAGACATCATTAGTGTTATCATGGCACAGATCTCAAGAAACCTGTCGAGATGGTCTAGAGGATCTTCATCTGACCCCCACAAAACTGCTCTGCTTTCACCATCCGAGTATACTGAGGGTGAATGCTGAAATTTGTAGTGGTGATGGGAGTCGAATTCCACCTTGAAGAACATAGGAACCCGGATTTCCGAAATCCCTAAACAGTTGTGGATTTGCTTCACCCATTTCTGATTCAACTTCACTTGATGTACTTGAGATTGGTGAAGAAGGCTCGGAACCCAAAGTCAATTTCCAAATTCTTCCGAAGCTTTCGCAAGTACGGTCGATTTCAGATCTAGAGGCAATGTGGGTGAACCGTGAGTTCTTCTTCTCATGTAACACAACAAAGCTAAGCAGAGGATTAGCAAATAACAACCACAGTTAAAAAGAAAATAAAAGAAAAATCAATTAAGCAAACTAAACTAAAATATACTTCAATCAATAGCACAATTTCCCCGGCAACGGCGCCATTTTGATAAGAGGTTTTTAGTGTGTCGTTAAGGCACTAAGAACCGCTTTCCAAACAATATTTATAAGTCCTAACAAGCAATTACTAAGAGAATAGTAAGGGCAAGTCAAGGGTCGATCCACAGGGAAAATGGGATTGATTAAAGTCTATCAAGTCAGACTACCTAATTGAAAGGTATTTGGGGTTTGAAAGATGTTTGGTAACAATTAAGACTAACTAACAACTAGAACAAGCAAATACTCAGAGTTTAAATATCAAATAAAAGACACTAGAGTTAAGGTTACTAGTATGAATAAGAACGGATGATGATTGTTAATGCGATTGTAAGCAACAAAGACGATTATGCAAGGTTTAGTTTCCTCTAAATTACTTGAGTCCTCTCTCGAATGGTCCTCAAGAGTAATCACTTAATCAATCAACTAAATCCTCTCTCGAATGGTCTTTAGTTAATTGATTAAGAGATTCAATAAGTTTGGAAAACCCCTAATGAAGGATCCCCTTAATTTCCATCCAATATCTTGGTATGAAATTAAGTTGATTCTTGGGGATGATAAAAGAGTTCAAAATCCGATTTAAGAACTTTGAAATCAAAATACCAAAGTATAAATGTGATCAATATCTATCCTAAGGTCTCAAAACACCAAGATCAATGCATAAACTTCTCCATACATCACAATCACATCAACACATATTTAAAACCCTAATTCATACTTTCACCCTAACCCTAGATATGAAACTACTCACTAATCATGGAGTTTAAAGCAATTAAACATAAATCTATGACTAATCTAAGGTTAAACATGATTAAGAATGATTAAACTAATGAAATCGCAATTATAAACTAAGAGAATAACTATAAATAATATAACATAAACAAACACCAAAGAATGAAATAAAAACTAAAATTTGAATTGAATTGAATGAAAAGTACCTTGAATGTAACGAATCACACAAACTATGATCCTAATCTCAATTACCAATGAAAACTCAAGTGTTTTCTCTCTAATACAAAACCCTAAATATTGTGTGAAAATAGAATAAACGTAAGTCTACAAACTAAAAAGAGGGTTTAATGATGAAATTCGTTTCGGAACGCATGGTGCGGGCGCACCATAAGGAGGTGCGGGCGCACCATAAGGAGGTGCGGGCGCACCAGACCTCAGGTGCGGACGCACCTGAGTCTTCTGCCTCAAGGTGGAAATCCCCCGTCAAAAGGTGCGGGCGCACAAATGGGCAGGTGCGGGCGCACCACATGTAAGGTACGGGCGCACCTAAGTTTCTGCCTCAGCCTGGAATTATCCCTCAAAATGTGCGGGCGCACATGTAGTTGGTGCGGGCGCACCAGACTCAGGTGCGGGCGCACCTTGTGCTTGGTGCGGGCGCACCAATGTCGTCTGTTTTGTGCTCCAGAATTGGTCGATGGTGCGGGCGCACCAGTAGCTTGTGCGGGCGCACCAAGCGCACCTTAGGCTACCTCTTAGCCTCTAGCTCGTTCCCTTATGCCATGCCTCGCATTTCCCGGCCCCGAAAAGGGTATTACCTGCAATAGAAACACGAACAAACATGGTGAAAGCATATGTGCTAGAAATTCGATCAAAATAGATCGAAAATCTAGCAAAATGTCACTATGATCAAGTATGATCAAGTGAATGAAATAGAAGGGAAAAGTGAGGAGAAAGAAGGAAGAAAAGGAGAAAAAGGGAGCTAAAATAAGCCAAAAGAAAGTAATAAAGTGCGTTAGAAACGCACTTATCAATATCTTAATATTGTAATAGCTTATAGGAATCCTTTATATACTTATCTCTCAAAAATTCATAGATATTATTTAGAAATCAGATTAAAAGTATTACCCATAGTTTAGTCATATTATTAAGCTAATTAAGTTATAAGTTTAGAATTTAATAGTTGCACTTATCTACTCCCTCCATTTCCTAAAGATCTTCCCTCTTTCCGTTTAAGGGTGTTTCCAAAAGATCTTCCCTCTTTTGCTTTATTCCTTATTTGGCAAAACAAATTTCCCTATTTACCCTCTCATGTCACTATCATATGGTCCACCATTACATTATTAATTCAATTTTGCTCCCTTTCTCTCTCCTACTTTAACCCCTTTTTATTTGTTTATTATTTTACCCCTTTCTCTCTCCTACTTTACTCACACCATGCCCCACACAACTTGATTTTCCTTGGTATCTGTAGGAACAGTAAGTGGGAAGATCTTTAGGAAACGGAGGGAGTAGTTCATAATACTTAATTAAAACATGTTATAACTTAAAGTGAAGCTTGACAACATAAGTTTTATTACATTCTAACTATAAATATTTACTTAATTGGCAATCTAAATTCTATATGTGATTTTATTAAACCAATTTTAAATATGCACTAGTATCAATGTTACATAAAATTATGTCACGGACACTCAAATTTAGGAATATAATGAAGTTTAATAGCTAAATAATTTAAACCTATAAGTCACGAGTCATGGATTATAACTTCAAATTTTAATCCTAAAACTTACTAAATCAAAGAAATAAGGAAAGACCAATAGTGGTCTTCCTCAACCTCACGTTAAGGATGGAGAAGAAAGGAGTTGTTGGCTGGTTCACTGTGGAGGAGGGTCAACAGTGGTGACATTGTTTTGCGGTGACAGAGGGCGACAATGAAGCGGCGGGGCAAAAAGGGTGTTGGTACGGTGGTGCAGAAATCGAAGAGAGAGAAAGAGAGATTGGGTGAGAGGGAGGCTCGAAGGGGAAAGAAAAGACGCGAGTGGGGAGAGAAATGGTGGGTGTTGGTGGCGCGGCTGGGTGTGGGCTCGCCAAGGGTGGTTGGAAAGTGGGGTGGTGGTTGCTTGGTGGCCGAACCAAAAGAAGAAAACAGAGAATGAAGTTAAAGATTGAAATTTTTGTTTTCAAATTGATTTTACTTTATGAATTTTTGTTGTTGATTTTGTGATGAAAATTTCGAATTCAACTCCCCTATTTATAGAGGAATTGCTATCCCAAAAGATGTATTTTGAGAATTAAAAAATCAAAACCATGTGTATCGATGGATTTTCAAGAAAACAAGAAGCTCAACCAACTGTTTTTGAGTGAATTTCAATAGGTTTAATGAGTTTGTGAAATTAAAAGTATAATTAGAAAATGTTTGCTGGTTTTGTAAAACAAGGGAAGATGAAGAAATCCATGGCTTGGGAGTTTTGGTCTTGCACGCCATTGACAAAGGAGAAGATAGTTTTCCTGTTTTTCTTTCATTTTTGTATACTAAGATTTGGTTAAAGTTGGGCTCATTTTATGATTTTGAGTTTCTTTTGTTGGTTTGGGCTCATGGAATCAGACAAAGGGGCCATTAGAATTTAGTTGTTAACATTGAGTCTTACACCCAAATTTCTTGCAAAGTTGACAACAAGATTTTGGTAATTTAATTTATAGACTTCATTAACCATAAATTATTAAACAAAACACTTAAAATTAACTTAGTGATTTTTAATTACTAAATTTGGGATCGCTTTTAGTTTAATAATTAAGATTACTTATTAATTAAATAATATTAAAACTTGGGGATATTACATTTTCAAAGATATTGAACTCAACAGGGTTTCCTGTATGTTAGAGTTCCCGCTTTGATACCAATTGTTGTATAATATGAGCATTATAAGAGAGGGGTCAATTATAGCGAGAGAATAAGCGTAACTTTTTGGGGAATTAAAAGCTAGCTAGGGAACACAAGAGATTTTAGTGAGGAAAAACTTCCTAGACCCAATTAGGAAGAAACAACCTCGACCATAAGGGTTCAATTTTTGTTTGATATTAGAACTGGAGAAAAATCACTTGAGGTAGAAGCACTTATGGCTGAAGTGTCTTTTTCCAAATACTCTTTAGTTTTTATATCCAATCTTACTTGCTGACTTAAGCTGAGAAATCACATCAAACATTGTTTCTGTTAGACCATGTGGTTTATTCTCCATCCCTTCATTTTTTTCCCGATGAAAAGAGACTTTATTGCGCAAACTTTGCTCCATATAATCTAAATTTCCTGGATGGCATGTGGGATGTTGAGGGGGGGGGGGGGGGGGGGTTGTGTAATGCAATGCGTTGTGAAGGGGGATATGCAATGCAAGAGGGGGTTAGGAAGGGCATGTGGAAGGTGTGTACAGGGGGGTCCAATGCGTGGGTAGGTGCGTGCTGCTGGTTTTTTTTGGGGTATCCTGTAAAATCATGTGTAGGTTTATGGAATTAGGTTCAATATTGGAACCTTGTAGAACCCCCAAGGCCGACAAGGCAACCATTTTAATTGATGGTGTTCGAATGATGACTTAATTAAGGAGTGAAGCCTAAAAGTTGAAGGACTCAAATTCGAGTTTACAGGAAAAGATCAAGGAATTGAAGGTATGTATACTTTACCATGTCTAGCTAGATACTAGAGAACTTCCCTTGCAGCAGTTAATAGATTAATTGTTGCGGTTTTGACCCAAAACTGCAACGGTAAATGATTAATTGTTGCAGTTTAGGACCGGATCAGTAAATATATGGGATCTGCTGCGAGCCCACCTGATACGGACCAAAACCGCATCAGTAAGCCCGATTTTGACCGTATCATATGTGATTTTTCCCACTATTGCATAAAACATGTAAAATCCAACACAATAGCAATCATATGTGAACTCACAAAGTTCCTATACATGATACTACATAACTTTCCTTCCTAAAAATCATGATACTACATCAAACAACACATAGATATGTACGTACTTTGTGTAGATAAATTGATAGGTCACTTTATCAACTTTAGAAGTCGCCTAGAGAGAACTCTCCGACTAAAACAACCAATAAAATTTATAATCAATACTTCAAATAAATTACAGAAACTTTTACTTTAAATCCCCTTTAAAAATATTTAAAAGTTGTTTTCATCATTAAAACTTTAATCACTAATATCTCCTAGCATAGTTTTACCATACTAGTCATTAAAATCCATAAAACTCCATTAATAACAATCTTTTTGAAATTTCAGCAATATATAATTTATTAAAACTTACTTTAAACATACTTAAACATGCTTAAACTTATAAGTATAATCAATTTCATAGTTTAACATACTACTATAATTTTTCAATCTTTAACATCATAAAAATTCATGCTTTGGTACTTAAAATCCAATTTAAACATAATAATTAAATATGAAATTTTATTTCTTCAATGCACAAATTGTATAATCATAGATGTTGTATAATATGAGCACTATAAGAGGGAGGGTGAATTATAGTGAGAGAATAAGCTATATTTTTTGCGGAATTAAAAGTAAACTTGGGAAACAAACAATGGGAACACGAGAGATTTTAGCGAGGAAAAACTTCCTAGGCCCAGTAGGAAGAAACAACCTCGACCACAAGGGATTTTAACACAACTTTCCACTATAATAGGCCAAAACAACTCTGTTCACAATCCTATTACTTTTCTCTCGAGCCACAACTTAAGTTACTAAACTCAAGTTCCCAACGACAGTTCCCACAACTGTCGTTCCTCTTAAACTTCACTAGAAGTTACTTTCTCTTTCTCTTCCTCTTGCTTCATTCAAAGCTTCTCACACTTACAAGAGTTCACTCAAACCCTTAACTCAAAATTACAATTTGTAAGACAATGAAAGAGTAATAACTCGAATAAAGTAAGTATGAATTCTCTTAGGAAAGGCACTGACACTTTTAGACAACTAAGAATATTTAGCTAAGTCAGACACAATTTGTTCTAAGGTTTAGGCGCCTATTTATAGGCAATTCAGACAAGACATAAACTTATCGACTACTTAATCCATTATCCCATGATGTCCATGACTCTAATTAATTAATTAGTTTATTTAAAATATTCCTTGATAAGTAATTAATCCACTTCCTCCACTACTTAACTTAAAACTAAGAAGCAGTGAGTATTACGTGGTTTTAGATACTTGGGAAATAATTAAACTATTTAAATTAATTAAAACTTGGGAAATAACTAACTAAGCCCACTAACCACTAACTACAAACGTGTAGCAGTAGCTTAGGCGTGATAACAGATTTTTGGGGAGTAAATAAAATATTTACTTTATCTAGATTTTAGGAAAATCTCTTTAAAAATAAGTTGATTAAAGACGAAAATTATTTTTATATTTAAAACGAAAATCTCTTTAAAAATAAGTTGATTAAAAACTCTGATTGCCTTTCTCTTTCCCCCTTTAGCATCTTCAAAAACATTAGTCCACAATTGCAAAAAGAGGAAATTATCTACCAAAACACATCACACCACCAAACTTGTGAGAAGCAATTTGGTTAGTATAAGTAAATAAAGCATTCAACTCTCAAAACCACAATCCAAGAATATTAGTCATTCAAGAGACGCACACATGCAAAAAGCTAAGATTGAACATAGAATTATCAAATTAACATAGTTCTATTGCAGCATGCTTAAGAAAGAAAAAAAGAAAAGACAAAATATAAAAAGTTATGTTCCCACAAAAAAAACGAAACTAAGAATAGAGTTTTAAGGCTTAGGAGAGGAAGGTTGTTCGACCACTTCTTCTACCACATCGTCAAATTTGGTCATCACTTCCTTATGATTTCCGGCAACGGTTTGATCAAGCTTGAGCACAACATCCTCCAACTTCATCAATCTCGAGTTCATCGTTTGGAGAGATGTGGTCATATCACCAAGTTGTTCCATGATCACCTTTTGACCATCCATAGCCTTGTCAACCTTTCTCATCAACCCTTGCACTAACACATTCACTCTCTTAGCTTCATTTGCAAATTCCATCATAGCTTCCGAGTGACCCATTATCAAAGTAAACAAGTAATCCAACCTTCTAGCATGAGCTACGGTATAGGTAGCACCAATGGTAGAGTTTTGAGATGAAGAAGGAGAAGTATTTGGAGGGTTTTGGGTGGCAGATTGTTCCTTAAGATCAGGAACAACAGATTATTCCTTTGGGATGGGAACAACAGCTGGTTTTTTTTTTCTTTGGGAACAGGAGATGGAGGTGATTTGGTAGAAAGAGGGATAGGAGTACTTTGTGGTGCATAAGGAGGTGGAGATGCAGCTTTTGGTGGTGATGAAGTAGTACGAGGCATGGTATCTATAGGAACAAGAGACTATTCTCTAAAAGGAGGAATGCAAGCATCATAAACTTCTTTAGCAATCACACTCACTTCATCATCATCAACACTTTCTTCCTCATCACGTGAAAGAAAGTTTAGCACTTTCAAGTTTCGAACTCTTTGACTAGTTCGAGTAACTCTCCCAACCGGTTTCACCAACTCTTTCCTTTCAACCACCTTCTTCCCCTTATCTTTTGCTTTTTGTTTTTCTTTTACCAATTTTTCATTTTTCTTTTCTTTTTCTTTTTCTATTTTTTCGATTTTCTTTTGATCTTTTTCTTTTTCCTTCTCAACTTCAAGTTCGATTTCTTCCTCATCCTTATCATCACATTCATCATCATCCACTTTAGCTCTTCCTTTGATCACTTCGCCATTCACAATACACACATTTAGATTGTTCAAAGCACGAACGTTAACATATTTCTCGTAGACACACTAATATTTGGAACCCTCGAAATCTTCACATTAAACTTAACAGTTTTTTCACCAAGTACCCCCGAGTTTTCAAAAAATTCACCTGGTACCCTCCAAGTTTTTAAAATTCACAAGGTACCCCTAAGTTTCAAACTAATACACGGGATACCCTTAAATGCCCTTAATGACTAACGGCGTTAACCGCCGTTAGTCATTAACCCTAATTTTCTACTTTAACCCTAATTAATCCCCTAATCTTAACCCTAATCCTAACCCCTAATCCTAACCCTAACATTAAACCCTAACACTAACACTAACCCTAACCCACCACCCCCACTCTCCCACCACCCCTGCCCCCTCCCCCACCCTCGCACCGCCCTCCTCCCCCACCCTCGCGCCCTCACGCCGCCCTCCTCCCCCACCCCCCGCAACCCCTCCCCACCCTCGCGCCGCCCTCCTCCCCCCTCTCAGTTCATTTCAACAGTCCCCCACCCTTCCCTCCCCATCGTGCGCCCCCCGACCTTCCCCCCACCCCGCGCCAACCACAGCACCACCCCCTTCCATTTTCGCACCCCACCGCCTGCGCCCCCCCCCCACGACGCCTGCAACCCCTTCTTCTTCTTCCCTCTGTTTTTTTCGCTGTGGGGGGACTTTTTGTTTTGCGGAAATTGGAGGAGGGTGGTGCAACGAGGTTGGGGGAGGGGTGCGAAAATGGAAGCGAGGTGGTCTTGTGGTGGCACGGGGGTGGGGGTGTGCTGTGGGGGTGCAGGTGTGGGGGAGGAGTGAGATTTCAGGGCTGCGAAAATTGCGTGGAGTGGGGGAGGGAGGGTGGGGGCTGCGGTGGGGTGGGGTTGCGAGGGTGGGGGAGGGGGGCTGTTGGGGTGATGGAGTGGGGCTGGGGCGGTGGGGTGGGGGTGGGACAGGGGGTAGTGGTGGTGGGAGGGTGGGGGAAGGGTGGTTAGGTTTAGGTTTAGTGTTTAGGGTTATGGTTATGGTTAGGGTTAGGGTTAGGGTTAGGGTTAGGTTTAGAGGTTAATTAGAGTTGAAAACTGAAAATTAGGGTTAATGACTTAACGGCGGTTAACGCCGTTAGTTATTAAGGGCACTTAAAGGTAACCCGTGTATTAGTTTGAAACTTAGGGGTACCCTGTGAATTTTGAAAACTTGGAGGGTACCAGGTGAATTTTTTGAAAACTCGGGGGTACTTGGTGAAAAAATCGTAAACCTAATTAATATCTCTGTAACAAGAGATCCATAAACAACAACAAAACTGTTGTTAATGCAATGACTCATGTGTTGAATCATCAAGGAGAGAAAATTTATGTGTTTCAGGGAGGCTTGGCAGTGAATGTAGATCAAGTCTAACATGCTAACTTGAGCACGTTTAGTTATGCGAGGTAAAATGGCTTTTTTTTAAATGTGGAATAGTATTTTGTGGTAAGGAGAAAGAAGATTGTGAACAATAAAGGTAGTGCCTTTTTTTCACCATATTTCACAATCAATTCATCAAAGGAAATATCAGAAAATGGATAAGAGCCTCTTTGTTTCTTGAAATATATGTCGGTTCCCCTCACAGGAACACCGAGTAGATTTCCCAAACATTCAGCATTGAAGTCAATTTGGGTTCCCTTCACAAGCGTAGAACAATATTCCTCTTCATTAATTGAAAAATTTTCACAAAATTCATCCATAAGTTTGGGAATTAGACATTGTTGATGTGTCCAAGTTATCCGCCAATCTTAGGCGGATTTCGAGGCGTTTTTGGTGTCGGTACGAGCTTAGTGTCGGGATTTAGGAGAGATTTGACGTTAGGAGGTGTTGCCGGAGGATGTTGTGATTTGAGGAGTTTAGGAAGTAGTTTACATGATGGCACACTCGAGGGCCGATCTTAGCCCTTCGATCACTTTTTGTATCCCGGAGTCCTTGCTCGTAGTCCTTTATGATGCATCTTCCGAGTTTCCCGAGCTTTGCCCGAATTCCGAGTTTCGAGGTCCGTGGTTCGAGCTTCATTGTTATTCGTCGCCCGAGGATTGATCACACTTCAGTTCTACAGCTTCATGGCTTCCTCAAAAGCCAAGTTATTTCTTCTCTCCTTTTATTTTTTGGTGTTTTGGAGAGATTTGGGGCAGACGGCTCGTCGCGACCCGCGATCAGTGTCGCGAGTCGCGACCGTCCTATTGTCGCGAGTCGCGACCTATGTTGCGAGTCGCGACCCCTGCCGCTGCACTTTTTATTTTCTTTTCCTCCCTTGGAGGGAAAGGATGTGAAGTTAGCTTTTAGTTTAGCTTTGACTAGGAAAGAAAGGTAGAGAGAGAAAGAGAGTTCCATATGTTTCTTCTACTCTTCCTTATTAGATTTGTAATGAATTTTATGGATTTGCTAGCTTAAACTTCCATCTTGGATTTGGTTATTGAAGCTCTAATCTACTTGTGAGAACTTCTTACTCTCTATTTTCTTATGGTCATTGTGATGCTTCTTGTATGTATTTCCATGATATTTGCATAATCCTTGCTAGGAACGTTACTAGTATTGTTGTGTGAATCATCTAATGCTAGTTTTAGGTGCATAATCGGATTGTTGTGTTCCTAGCTCCATGTAGCATACTAGGTGTTTGATTAAATGCTGAACATTAATCTTGTGCACTTAGAGAAGCATAGCTTATTACTTGAATGTTGTTGCTTTAATAACATTAGTGATCCTATTGTGTTCCTCGTTTTTCATGCTACTTTGGTTTGAACTTAAGTGCGATTCATTTGAGTTAATTCAGAGTAAGAGCGGTTCAAACCACGCAGATCGTGTGTTAGACCACGATCTAGGAGGATAGAAGTATCGACTTCTCGATAGGTGACCATAGGAAAGGTTGAGGGTTAAGGTTTCGTGATCACAAGGTAGGTTAGGGTGGATGCTAACCGTGTCCAAGGCCTTTTTATATTGTAATCTCTTCGTGTTTTAGTATTGTGAGTAGTTTAGATCACTTACATTGTTCCAAATCCCCCCTTTTCGGTTACTTTGGCCTTAGCACATACTAGGGTTCTTAATTCGCTAATTTCCGATCAAGTTCCTTTGCTCCCTGTGGATACGATCCCTACTTCCATTATACTTGCTTAGTGTGCATGAAAGTAGGTTAATTATATTTGGTTAGGAGTACACGGCAAACGCCTACCAATTGTCCATAACAATTTTCGAAAAGGTGTTTCCAACCTTGAAATATAATCAATTCAAACAATTGACGAAAATTAACCTTTCTACACCAAGAAATATCAATGCATAAACCATGAACATACCGTTTTGCTATGGATTTTCGTTTTGCAACCTTGGTTGTTCCTCTCACAGGAACCGTTGATTCCCCCTCAATGTTTGCATGTGATTCCTCTACTTCCATCTCCGTTGTTTCTTCAATTTTCTTCCTCTTTCTTAGGACCCTTTTTGATGGATTAGGAGAAATATCCATGGGAGTTGGAGATTTGGTGTTAATGGAAGAGGGAGAGGGTTTTTCGGGTTTTTGGTTAGAGAGAGAATGAGAGGTTTGGTTGGTGTTCATGATTTTGTGGAGATTTTTTCGATTTTAATGGAAGTAAAAAGGTGTGATTTTTTGTTTAAGGGAAAACTAGGGAATAATAAAGGAGAAAAAAAATTACTTAACCGTCTGTGGTACACGACTTGAGGAGAGAAGAAAAATAAAGAAAACTAATTAAAGAAATTAAAGATAATATCTCTCAACTAACTTGAGAAATATTTGGACATAATAAGGAATTAGAATCAAATTTTTAGGAGAAAAAATCTGAACTGAATATTTTTTTGGATTTCAAAAAATAAAACCTAGACTTAATACGCTGGGAACAACGGTTGGGAACAACGAATGGAAGCAACAAGTTTTGCTACTTTGGAACACAATTAACCTTTTAATCCCTTGTCAACTCTTAAGGCATAGAATTATCTTATGAACAATAAGGGGAATATTATTGTACCTTGGTGAGCAGTTTGTAGACGTTTTTACTCATACATATAAATAATCATATAAAGATTGTGATGCATTTTAAATAGATAATCTTTATTTTAACCCATAAAGAGTCTTGTCAAGCTTGAAGACATGATTTAACCCATAAAGAGCCTTGTCAAGCTTGAAGACATGATTTGGAAAATCTTTATTTTCAAAACCTGGAGGTTGTTCCACGAAAACCTCTTCATTTAGATTACCATTCAAAAAAGTACATTTCACATCCATTTGATACAATTTAAAACCCATGAAAACAGCAAATGCAATAAAAATTCTAATAGCTTCCAATCTTGCAACAAGTGCAAAAGTTTCTTCATAGTCAATACCTGCCTGTTAATTGTATCATTTTTACCACTAAACGAGCGTTGTTCCTCACTATAGTTCCAAACTCATCCAACTTGTTTCTAAACACCCATTTCAAACCGATAACCTTATTGTGTTTAGGTTTAGGTTCAAGGTGCCAAACTTTGTTTCTTTCAAATTGATGGAGTTCATCTTGCATAGCTACGATCCAATCAACATTAGTGAGAGCTTCTTCAAGGTTCCTGGGTTCCATCATAGAAAGAAAAGCACAAAAATTCTTATTTGAGATCTCGTTTGAGTTCCCTTGTTTATATCACTGATTATGAGTTCCACTGGATGGGAATGATGAGTTTTCCAAGGCTTTGGTTGGAAATCCTGGATGGAAACTTGACTTCTTTGATTATCTTCACTTTCCTGTTCTTGGGAACTAGGTTCAACAATAGTTGATTCATTCACTTATGTATCCTCACCTAGTTTTTCTTCTTCTTCATTTGGAACAGGAACATGATGTTGTTCCTTAGGCTTTGTTCCCATGACTTTTTCTTCTTCCAAAGTCTCATCAATAATACTTTGATCTCTTACCAAACCTATCTTGAAATCATCATCAACCTGTGTGCTTGGAACGAGTTTATTTGTTTCATCAAAAATAATATGCACACTTTATTCTACACACATAGACCTTTATTATAAACTCGATAAGCTTTGCTACTAGAAGAGTATCCTAGAAATACAGCTTCATCACTTCTAGCATCAAATTTTCCAAGATTTTGTTTCCCATTATTATGAACAAAACATTTACATCCAAATGTTCTGAAATATGTAATATTGGAATTTTTTACCAAAATATAGCTCATAAGGAGTTTTATTTAACAAAGGTCTCACCATGGCACGATTTATAATATGACAAGCAGTATTCGCAGCTTTGGCTCAAAAGTTCATAGGAAGACCACTAACTATTAACATAGTCCTAGCCATTTCCTTTAATGTTCTATTCTTCCTTTCAACAACACCAGTTTGTTGAGGTGTTCTAAGGGCGGAGGAATTATGATCTAAGCCATGATCTCTACTAAAGTCATCAAACTTAAGGTTCTCAAATTCTTTGCCATGATCGGATCTAAGGTGTAGCAATTTTTGACCACTCAAATTTTGAACTTTCTTTGCAAAGACAAGGAACTCATCATAAGTATCGTCCTTACTAGAAAGAAAAATAACCCATATAAATCTAGAGTAGTCATCACCAATAACCAACACATATTTCTTGCCACTCCTACTTTGAATCCTTATTGGTCCACAAAAATCAATATGAATCAACTCTAATGGTATTGTGGTACTTACCACATTCTTGGACTTAAAGAGGAACTAACATGCTTCCGTTTAGCACACGCATCACAAACAAGATCTAAATGAAACTTAATTGAAGGTATTCCTAAAACTAGTTCTTTAGAACGAAGTTTGTCAAACAAAGAAAAACTAGCATGACCTAGACGCATATGCCATAAAAGAGAATCATCATCAATAACACTAAGGCATGTAAACTTATTTTTGGGAACAAGGTTGAGATCCACAACATATGTGTTCCCCTTTCTTGTTCCTTCTAAAACAACATCCTTTGTGCTTTTGTTGACGATTAAACATTTTTCACTATTAAATTTTACAGAGTTCCCTTTATCATAGAATTGAGAAATACTCAACAAATTATGCTTCAAACCATCAACTAGAAAAACATTATCTATGGAATGTGACGATGACTTACCAACTTTACCCATGGCAAAACTCTTTATGGGTTAAAATTAAGGTACCATGTCAGCTTATGAACAATAAGGGGAATATTATTGGACCTTGGTGAGTCATCGTCACATTTCATAGATAACGTTTTCCTAGTTGATGGTTTGAAGCATAATTTATTGAGTATTTCCCAATTCTGTGATAAAGGGAACTTTGTAAAATTTAATAGTGAAAAATGTCTAATCGTCAACAAAAGCACAAAGAATGTTGTTTTAGAAGAAATAAGAAAGGAGAATACATATGTTGTGGATCTCAAACTTGCTCTCAAAAACAAGTTTACATGCCTTAGTGTTATTGATGATGATTCTCTTTTATGACATATGCGTCTAGGTCATGCTAGTTTTTATTTGCTTGACAAAGTTCGTTCTAAAGAACTAGTTTTAGGTCTACCTTCAATTAAGTTTCACTTAGATCATGTTTGTGATGCGTGTGCTAAAGGGAAGCATGTTAGATCCCCTTTAGGTCCAAGAATATGGTAAGCACCACAAGACCATTAGAGTAGATTCATATGGATTTGTGTGGAACAATGAGAATTCAAAATAGGAGTGGCAAGAAATATGTGTTGGTTATTGTTGATAACTTCTCTAGATTTACATGGGTTATTTTTCTTTCTAGCAAGGACGATACTTATGATGAGTTTCTTGTCTTTGTAAAGAAAGTTCAAAATTTGAGTAGTCAAAAATTACTACACCTTCGATCCGACCATGGCAAAGAATGTGAGAACTTTAAGTTTGATGACTTTAGTAGGGATCATGGCTTAGATCATAATTTTATCCACCCCTAGAACACCTTAATAAAATGGTGATGTTGAAAGGAAAAATAGAACATTAGAGAAATGGCTAGGACTATGTTAATAGCTAGTGGTCTTCCTATGAACTTTTGGGCCGAAGCTGTGAATACTACCTCTCATATTATAAATCGTGCTATGGTTAGACCTTTGTTAAATAAAACTCCTTATGAGCTGTATTTTGGTAAAAAGCCCAATATTACATATTTCAGAACATTTGGCTATAAATGTTTTGTTCATAATAATGGGAAACAAAATCTTGGAAAATTTGATGCTAGAGGTGATGAAGCTGTATTTCTAGGATACTCTTCTAGTAGCAAAGCTTATAGAGTTTATAATAAAAGGTTTATGCGTGTAGAAGAAAGTGTGCATGTTATTTTTGATGAAACAGATAAATTTGTTGCAAGCACACATGTTGATGATGATTTCAAGATAGGTTTGGTAAGAGATCAAAGTCTTATTGATGAGACTTTGGAAGAAGAAGAAGTCATGGGAACAAAGTCAAAGGAACAACATCCTGTTCCTGTTTTCAATGATGAAGAAGAACTAGGTGAGGATACACAAGTGAATGAATTCACTATTAATGAACCCTGTTCCCAAGAACAGGGAAGTGAAGATAATCAATGAATTCAAGTTTCCTTCCAGGATTTCCAACCAAAGCTTTGGAAAACTCATCGTTCCCATCCAGTGAAACTCATAATCAGTGATATAAACAAGGGAACTCCAACGAGATCTCAAATTAGAAATTTTTGTATTTTTCATGCTTTTCTTTCTATGATCGAACCCAGGAACCATGAAGAAGCTCTCACAAATGCTGATTGGATTGTAGCTATGCAAGATGAACTTCATCAATTTGAAAGAAACAAAGTTTGGCACCTTGAACCAAAACCTAAACACAATAAAGTTATTCTAGAGTTAAGCATATCCATATTAGGCATCATTTTCTAAAGGATAATGTTGAAAAGGGCCTTATTAAAATGGAATTTTGTGAAATCGAGCGTCAAATTGCTGATATTTTGACTAAGCCCTTAAATAGAGATAGGTTTGAAAAACTGATACTTGAACTTGGCTTGATTAAGTTGAAATGATTGTTATAATCTTTTTCCCTTTGGTATGACTCTTTGACATTATGTATGTGTGAGCAAATTTGATGTTTTTATCTGTTTAAAGTGCATTTCAATCTTTATATGATTATTTCATATGTATGATTAAAAATGTCTGCAATCTGCTCACAAGGTCCAATAATATCCCCTTATTGTACATAAGACAATTCTATGCCTTAAGAGTTGACAAGGGATTGAATGATTAACCATGTTCCAAAGTAGCAAAACTTGTTGTTTCCATCCGTTGTTCCTAAACGCTGTTCCCAGCATATTAAGTCTAGGTTTTATTTTTCAAATTCGAAATTCAAAATCAAAATCCAAAAAATATTCTGTTCAGATTTTTTTTTCCTAAAAATTTGATTCTAATCCCTTATTCTCTCCAAATATTTCTCAAGTTAGTTGGGAGATATTATCTTTAATTTCTTTAATTAGTTTTCTTTATTTTTCCTCTCTCCTCAAGCCGTGTACCACACACGGTTAAGTAATTTTTTTCTCCTTTATTATTCCCTAGTTTTCCCTTAAACAAAAAATAACACCTTTTTACTTCCATTAAAATCGAAAAAATCTCCACAAAATCATGAACACCAAACAAACCTCTCATTCTCTCTTTAACCAAAAACCCAAAAAACCCTCTCACTCTTCCATTAACACCGAATCTCCAACTCTCATGGATATTTCTCCTAATCCATAAAAAAAGGGTCCTAAGAAAGAGGAAGAAAATTGAAGAAACAATGAAGATGGAAGTAGAGGAATCACATGCAAACATTGAGGGGGAATCGACGGTTCCTGTGAGAAGAACAACCAAAGTTGCAAAACGAAAATCCATCGCAACACAATATGTTCATGGTTTATGCATTGATATTACTTGGTGTAGAAAGGTTAATTTTCGTTAATTGTTTGAATTGATTAAATTTCAAGGTTGGGAACACCTTTTCGAAAATTGTTATGGACAATGTCTAATTCCCAAACTTGTCGATGAATTTTGTGAAAATTTTTCAATTGATGAAGAGGAAAATTGTTCTACACTTGTGAAGGGAACCCAAATTGACTTCAATGCTGAATTTTTGGGAAATCTACTCAGTGTTCCTGTGAGGGGAACCGACGTATATTTCAAGAAACAAAGAGGCTCTTATCCATTTTCCGATATTTCGTTTGATGAATTGATTGTGAAATATGGTAGAAAAAGAAGCACTACCTTTCTTGAACACAATCTTCTTTCTACTTACCACAAAATACTATTCCACATTTAAAAAAAAAGCCATTTTACCTTGCATCTCTAAACGTGCTCAAGTTAGCATGTTAGACTTGATCTACATTCACTGCCTAGCCTTCCATAAACACAAAAATTTTCCATCCTTGATGGTTCAACACCTGAGTCATTGCATCGAGAACGATTTTATTGTTGGTTATGGAGCTCTTGTTACAGAAATATAATTAAGTTTAATGTGAAAATTTTGCGGGTTCCAAATATTAGTGTGTCTACGGGAAATATGTTAAATGTTTGTGCTTTGAACAATCTAAATGTGTGTGTTGTGAATGGCGAAGTGATCAAAGGAAGAGCTAAAAGAAAACTGGAAAAATAGAAAAAGAAAAAGAAAAGAAAAATGAAAAATTGAAAAAAGAAAAACAAAAAGCAAAAGATAAGAGGAAGAAGGTGGTTGAAAGGAAAGAGTTGGTGAAACCGGTTGTGAGAGTTACTCGAACTAGTCAAAGAGTTCGAAACTTGAAAGTGCTAAACTTTCTTTCACATGATGAGGAAGAAAGTGTTGATGATGAAGAAGTGAGTGTGATTGCTAAAGAAGTTTATCATGCTTGCAATTCTTCTTCTAGGAACAGTCTCCTGTTCCTATGGATGCCATACCTCCTATTATCTCATCTCCACCAAAAACTGCATCTTCACCTCCTTATGCACCACAAAATACTCTCATCCCTCCTTCTACCAAATCACCTTCATCTCATGTTCCCAAAGAAAAAAAAACCAGCTACTGTTCACATCCTAGAGGAACAATCTGCCCAAAATCCTCCAAATACGTCTCCTTCTTCATCACAAAACCCTACCATTGATGCTACTTATGCCCTAGCTCATGCTAGGAGGTTGGATTACTTGTTTACTTTGGTAATGGGTCATTCAGAAGCTATGATAGAATTTGCAAATGAAGCTAAGGGAGTGAATGAGTTAGTGCAAGGGTTGATGAGCAAGGTTGACAAGGCTATGGATGCTCAAAAGGTGATCATGGAACAACTTGGTGATATGACCACATCTCTCCAAACGATGAACTCGAGATTGATGAAGTTGGAGGATGTTGTGCTCAAGATTGATCAAATCGTTGCCGGAAATCATAAGAAAGTGATGACCAAATTAGATGATGTGGTAGAAGAAGTGGTCGAACAATCTTCCTCTCCTAAGCCTTAAAACTCTATTCTTAGTTTAGTTTTTTTTTTTGTGGGAACATCACTTTTTATATTTTGTCTTTTCTTTTCTTTCTTTCTTAAGCATACTGCAACGGAACTATGTTAATTTGATAATTCTATGTTCAATCTTTTTGCATGTGTGCGTCTCTTGAATGGCTAATATTCTTGGATTACGGTTTTGAGAGTTGAATGCTTTATTTGACTTATACTAACCAAAATATTTCTCACAAGTTTGGTGGTGTGATTTGTTTTGGTACATAATTTCATCTTTTTGAAATCATGGACTAATGTTTTTGAAGATGCCAAAGGGGGAAAGAGAAAGGCAATCAGAGCAAATATTTATCTAGTCATGGTTTATGTTCTCACGTTTTCTTCCAAAAATAAAATAACACGTCTATTATAATTAATTTAACTTAATTGAAAACTTTGTTAAAAGAGTTTTATATGACTTATGTGAATTACATATTATTATATTATATGCGTTTTGTTGCCATCTTCAAAAAGGGGAAAATTGTTGACCCTTGAGGTTTGAAGATGACTTAACCACAAAAGACATAGTTATTTTATTTATGTTGTTGCTAGGTAATTCATTCTCGAGGAATACTTGATTGAAGATTAAAACGGAGAATTATTCAAAGATCGAAGTGAAGATATTCGAGTGATGAAATGTCAAGCATGGAGTGAAGATTAGAATACATTAGGGTGTATTTATTATCTTCATGTTAAAATTAGAATACATTAGGGTGTATTTTATTTACTCCCCAAAATTCTGTTATCACACCTAAACTACTGCTACACGTTTGTAGTTAGTGGTTAATGGGCTTAGTTAATTATTTCTCAAAGTCTTAATTAATTTAAATATTTTAATTATTCCCCAAATATCTAAAACCACGTAATACTTACTGCTTCTTAGTTTTAAATTAAGCTGTGGAGGAAGTGGATTAATTACTTCTCAAGGATTATTTTAATATAAACTAATTAATTAATTAGAGTCATGGACATCATAGGATAATGGATTAATTAGTGGATAAGTTTATGTCTTGTCTGAATTGCCTATATATAGGCGCCTAAACCTTAGAACAAATTGTGTCTGACTTAGCTAAATATTCTTAGTTGTCTAAAAGAGTCAGTGTCTTTCCTAAGAGAATTCATACTTACTTTATTCGAGTTATTACTCTTCCATTGTCTTACAAATTGTATTTTTGAGTTAAGGGTTTGAGTGAACTCTTGTAAGTGTGGGAAGCTTTGAATGAAGCAAGAGAAAGAGAAAGTAACTTCTAGTGAAGTTTGAGAAGAACGACAGTTGTGGGAACTTGAGTTTAGTAACTTAAGTTGTGGCTCGAGAGAAAAGTAATAGGATTGTAAACAAAGTTGTTTTGGACTATTATAGTGGAAAGTTGTGTTAAAATCCCTTGTGGTCGAGGTTGTTTCTTCCTACTGGGCCTAGGAAGCTTTTCCTCGGTAAAATCTCTCGTGTTCCCATTGTTTGTTCCCAAGTTACTTTTAATTCCGCAAAAAGTATAGCTTATTCTCTCACTATAATTCACCCCCCCCTCTTATAGTGCTCATATTATACAACACAATAAGCCAAAAACAATTCAACAAAACCAGCACCATGATCCCAAAGGAGGCTATAATGCCCATACTAATTCCTCGAACAATCATCTTCAACTAAGGGGAAAAAGGGTGATAAATAAGGTTCAACCTCGAACAATTAATTTCAGATAAAAGGATTCTTATTTCTAAAACAAAATCGGAAAAGAACGCAATATGAAAACAATGAGAAATAGAATCACTCATCCGTAGAAAGACAAATAGTTGAATTCTAGCTAGTAGTCGCCGCTTTTTACCGAGTAAATTGGATCCTTTGGGTCCTTGGTATCAGCATACAAAATTCCTCCTTGCACAGCCACTCACTGATGTAGCTTTGGGTCGTTAGTATCAGCAGGGTACTAGAAGCTGTTACAAACATAATCTATTAGCACAGATATTACAAAACAAAATGGAAGTATCAGAAATGGGAGCTTGCTCCTTGAACTTTGTAATACATTAAAAAATAGCCTTAGTAATAACACCATATATGGCACTTATATCGCATAGTTGTGAAAAAACAAAGAAACACGCCAAAGGTCACATCGCATAGTTCGCAAGAGGCACCTAACAAAGAAATGAATAAATAACCACCTACCACTACAAAAAAAAACTGCTCTATAGTGACGGAAAAAATTCGTCTCTAAATAAACACATTCCGTCGCTACATATGCCTAGAGACGGAATTAGGGATGGAACACACCCATTGTTGAAGACCTTGTCGCTAATTTGAATTAGGGACAAATTTTTATCATTCCGTGTCTAAATTAGACACGTATAAACATCCGTTGTTGAATCCATCTCTAAGCTTAGAGACGGATTTTCAAAATTCGTCTCTAAGCTTAGAAACAAATTTTGAGCTTTAGAGACGGATTTTCCAAATCTGTCTCTAAGTTTAGAGACGGGTTTTCACAATTCATCTCTATGTTTAGAGATGGATTTTCAAAATCCGTCACTAAATTCACTAAAAATTAAAAAAAGTAAACGAAATTAACAAAAAGATAGTTCCGAATATTGTCGTGATTATAATTAATCACCTTTATTACCTATCTAGTTCAAGTCGATCTCATTACCAGTTCGAAATATAACTCAAGTAAACCCGATTCAACTCTACAAGGGAAAGGATAAGGGGAATCCATAGTCGCAAGAACCGCTGTTCGTAGGAATCGAACTTGTAACCTCAAAGACACGAGGAGAAGCTCCAACCAACTACACTAAATACAACTTGTATAATTCTTTACATAATATTGGTAATATGTAGAAGAAATAATAGAGACGGATTTTTAGAATCCGTCCCTAAATTAGAGACGAATTTTTAAAATGCGACCTTAAATTAAAGAAGTGTAATAAAATTTTCATATCTAAATTTAGAGACGGATTTTATAAAAAATCCGTCACTTAATTAGAGATGGATTTTAAAAATCCGTCCCTAAATTATAGACGGATTTTTAAAATCCGTCCCTATATTAGAGACGGATTTTTAAAATCCATCCCGAAACTAAAGAAGTGCAATAAAATATTCATATTTAAATTTAGAGACGGATTTATAAAACCCGTTCCCAAATTTAAAGACGAATTTTAAAAATCCGTCCCTAAATTTAGAGACGGATTTAAAAATCCGTCTCTACTTACGAGAAGGATTTAAAAATCCGTTTCCACTTTAGAGACGGATTTAAAAATTCGTCTCTAAATAAATTTAGAGACGAATCATCAATATTCCGTCTCTAAATAAATTTAGAGACGAATTATCAATATTCCGTCTCTAAATTAGAAATGGATATACATCTGTCGCGAAAAATCCGTCGCTATATGAGCTTTTTTTTCCAGTGTAATAAGGCATATTTCTTAGCTACAACGCCATATATAACACTCATATCCAATTTACGCATTCTCTACTTCTTTTCCTTCCTAAACTAACGCAGAGACCATGGTGATATAACAACTAAATTGGGCAAGAGTAACAAAAGAACGTCATGTTTTCCCTAGGAACACTACAAGAGGGGGGGGGGGTGAATTGTAGGTGTAGAAATAAACGTAACTTTTTGCGGAAATTAAAACTTAAACGAATAAACAAGCTAAAGGAACACAAGGGATTTTTACGAGGAAAAACTTCTTGGGCCCAACAAGAAGAAACAACCTCGACCACTAGGGATTTTAAACTCAACACTTTCACTAATTAGGCCAAACAACTCTGTTACAACCTAATTCTAACTCGAGCCACACCTTGAGTTCCTAAACTCAAGTTCCTGAACCACTGTTCCCTTAACAGCAGTTCCTCTCAACTTCACTCGAAGTTTTCTCACACATACAAGCTTCACTCAAAGCCTTCTCTTACAGAACTTCACTCAAAGTTCCCTTACCCCAAAAACAAAATACAATTGATCGAAATAAGCTTAGTGGAATTAGAGTAAGAAGGCAAAGAACAAATGGCTATTATGAGAGAATGAAGGCACTGACACTTAATAATTCAAACTCACTTAATTACTTAGTCAGACACAATTTGGAACTTATCTAGACTTCTATATTTATAGTGTTAATCATGAAGAACGTGGGATTAATGTTAGAGTACAGTTTTAATCCATTTACCCATGATGTTCCTTCCCCTAAGGAACACGTTTCATCATGTCCCATGATCCCATGAACTATAAATGAACGTGGATAAATGCAGCCATTACTCCTAATAATAGGAGTTCCTTGGCATTATCCGAAAATCAGTTTTATAAAATCTTTTTATCTTTAAACTGAATTTTAATCTTTAAGAAAATAATATCTTTAAATAAAATCTTTAACAACCGGATATTTATTTTCTTATTTTCCGAAAAATAAATCTTTTCCAAAAGATTTTCTTTTTAAAACTGATTTTATCATTTGAAATTAGAAATAACTAATTTCCTATAATCTAGGCATGACTTACTCCATTATTTTTTAACCGTTACATAAGTACACGCCTAAGTCTAGTTCCTTTATTATTCAGTTCCTTTAACATATTCGTAAGTGCCACTTAGTTTGTTCCTTACAAAGGAACAAACGCTTCATTCTCAAATACTGCCACAGTTCCTTACCATTCTTTCTTTGTTCCTTTACATTGGAACTAGAAAATAAAACGCCTAGCTTCTATTATTCTTGATCCAATGCTTGCTCCAGTATCAACATAGAAACTTCTTTACTTAGCCTTTGAAATCCTCTCTTGACTTCTTCATTGACTTCTTTTCTCCCAGTTCCTTGCATTGATACCTTAACACCATACACTTAAATAATTCATTAGTTCACTACTTAGTTTGTTCCTTTGTTTCTTTGTCATTATCAAAACTAGGGTTCAACAATTTCCCCCTTTTTGATGATGACAACAAAGGTACAAACTAAGGAAAATAACAAATAATATAAGTGAATGAAAATAAAAACATAAAGAAGAAAATGAAAAATAAAACACAATTATGTAGTAACTGAATTTTGATTTTTCATTTACCTTAACCTATTTTTATTTTTCATTTACCTTATCCATTTTTTAATTTTTTCAATTTTTCATATTTATTTAAGTTTATGTACAGTTTGTTCCTTAAATCCTTTTCCCCCTTTGTCATCCTCAAAAAGAATAGACTCTGCATGAATTGATGAATTGATTTAACACCTTAAGACCAATATGCAAGCACCATTAGTGGTTAAGTTAGAAAATCAAAGAGTAAACTTGCTCAAACATCAATCACATAATACTAGCCATTCCAAGGAAGAAATTATGCAAAACATTTAGAAACATAGACAATATAGCAAAAGTCATTGATTATATAGCACTTGTTCCATAACAAAACAAAGAAAGAAAAGAAAAGAAGAAACAAAAGTTGTGTTCCTTGATAAAGAACAGGAACAAAAAACAACAAAAAAAAACTAAGAAAGGGAAGGGGAATGGTGTTCCTCTACAACTTCTTCTTCAACCACATCCTCCAATTTTTCATCACCACCCCATGATTAGTTCAACCTGTTCCTTCAGCTCCTCCAAGACGAGCCATAGAGTCCATCTTCTTTGCTGCGCAACCACGTATCACTCAATTCTTCATAAGACTTATCATAGTATCAGTTTTGGCATCCAAAGTCCAATGAAGATGATTGTAAAATTTTATCATATGTTGTGCAGGAAGGCAGACTTCATTAACCCAGTTAGTTCATCCGGATTTCCTGTTCCTTACCCTTGGAACTGAGGCAGATGGGGGATTTGTGAAGGAACTGGGAGGTTTGAGTGGAAGGCTCATCTGTTCCAGGAATGGAAACAGAAGGTGAAGGGTGATAAATGGGAGGAAGAAATGGTGGTGTGGGTGGAAGAGTTGTGGAGGTGGAAGCAAAAGGATTTGGCCTTTTATTTCATCCTTCAACTGCTCAAAACTGAAGGAACAGAGAAGGACGAAGGTGAAATGGAGGGTATTTTGTGAAAGGAACAGAGAGTTTGGGAGATGGTGGTGGAGTAGGTTCCTTGAGAGTGAGGGTACCTGTTCCTCATTATCCGAAAGGACTAAAGGAGAGTCCTCGTTGGAAGGAACAGGAACAGGAGCAATTTTTCACGAGTGCTCTTTCTCACTCTCAAGGAACAGAGGGTTTAGGCTTAGTGGCAATGTGTTTGCGCCTCTTAGGTTTCGGTTCCTCCGGTTAGGAACAGGTTATCCAAGATTACATCATTATCTCTTCTAAGTCCAGTTGGGCAGTTTTCTTTTTCCTGAGGAACTGGAAGCCATTCTTCCTTGAATGAGAACACCTTCTTGGACAGACAAGCCAAGTCCATTTAGGGTCTTCTCATTCAAGATGTTCCCTTGTTTACTCCTATGTGGTCCAACCCGTAAGTCTTACTTCAAAATGATGAAGTAAGGATTATCAAGGCACCGTACCAATACACAATGTTTCTAATCAGTGGGTTAAAGTTGAATGAAGAGGGAAGGGAAATTGATTTGTATGTGGTGGTCTAAGCAAAACATGTAACACATATCCAAGAGACCCACTTCATTCCTCTTTTCAGTTCGAGGAATGAGTGCTCTCCAAACCAAATTAAACAACACTTTGTGAAGGGAGAGAGTAGGTTATGTTTGTTTTGTTTGGCCAGCTGTTCCTCCAAAATATTCTAAGATTTTGTCTTGAGGAAAATTCGGAAATGAAACAGTTCCTTTCCGTTTAAAATACAAATCAGTTCCTTTACAAGGAACTTCCCATAACCTTATTTTCTTTCCTCTAACCTCAGTTGTGCAGGTTCCATTAGTATTAACAAATTTGCACAAAACTCATCCATAGCTAGAGGAACAAGAGCATTATTAAAGGCGAATTCAAACAAGAATTCCATGCCTTGTTCCTTTAGAATGGAGGTTAATTCTAGAAATTCAATTTTATTTGCCCATTCTAAATCGACGCAAAACCCAAACATACCTAGATTCACTTCGTTCGACCCTTTTCTTGGAAGACGAAGAAACAGTTCCTTTGGAAGGAACAGGTGCAGTTTCTTCTTCTTCCCCCTGAGATTGTTCCGGGGTTTCTTCTTCATCTCTTCCCCAATCAATTTTCTTCTCCATGCTCCTTCTAGGAGATTCTAATTGCTGTTCCTCTATGGGGTTTTCTTGAATTATGTCGGTTTCAAGGGTTTTAGTTGGAGATGAAGAAATTTCCATTTTTGAAGTGTCGGTTGTTTTTGTTGGAAAAGGGAGTTTCTTGAAGTTTTTCCATGATTTTGGAAGGTTTGGAGGTTTTTATGGAGTATCAAAGGGTGTGATGAGGTTTCGGATTGGTGAAGATGAAGATTGAGAGGAACACGGTTTCTTAGATGAATTAAGAGGAAGTTTTGCATGTAATAGTAATTATGACACGCGGGAAAGAAATAAAGCAAAAAAAAAATAAAATAAATAAAAGAAGAAAACGAAAAGATAAAAGAACCAAGATTTAATTAAACTGGTTCCCCTTAATTTTTGGGATTTTTTTGGATTTTTCGGATTTTTATGAATTTTAATTTTTGAAAGAAAATAAATGCTAAGGAACTTGTGCTATAGGAACAACTAATGCTACATTCAATTCCTTCATACTATGCATGTTTCTTGACCTTAGGAACAGTAAGGGGTATTATGTGACATTTGTGAGTTGTTTATTTCTTTGACTTCATGTTTATGTTTTGCAACATTCCAATTTGCAATGGTCTTAGGCAATTAAACACAATTATTTTTAGCACACAAAGTCACTCAAATTGATTCAAACATGGGGGAATTGACATAGGAACAATCACTTAATTTTTATTAACCTAACTCAAGCCTTAATTTTCATATCTATCTCTTTGCAAAGGCTTAGTTAGGATATCAGCAATCTGATAATCAGTTTGACAAAACTCAAGTTTATCAAACCTTTTTCAAATTTTCTCTTAAAAAGTGATGTCTAATATGTATATGCTTTACTCTAGAATGATGCACTGGATCTTTAGATATACTATAGCACTTGTATTGTCACAATAAATAGGAACACATTCAAAGTTTATTCCATAGTCACTAAGTTGTTGTTTTATCCAAAGCATTTGAGAGCAACATGCAGCAGCAGCTACATATTCTGCTTCAGCAGTGGATAAAGCAACTGTGTTTTGTTTCTTGGTACTCCAAGAAACTAAACTATGACCAAGGAATTGTGCCATACCTGAGGTGCTTTTCCTATTACAAGATCTCCAGCATAATCTGCATCTGCATATCCTTTTAGTTCGAATGTATCACTTCTTGGATAGTAGAGTCCAAGATCATCTGTTCCTTTAAGTATCTAAGAATTCTCTTCACAGCAGTGAGGTGAGACTCCTTTGGATTTGCTTGAAATCTAGCACACAAACCAACACTGAAAGCTATGTCTGGACGACTAGCAGTTAGATACAAAAGTGAACCAATCATTCCTCTATATTTTGTTTGATCAACACTTGTTCCTATGGAGTCTTCATCTAATCTAGTTGAAGTTCCCATAGGAGTGTGATTTATCTTTGAATTTTCGAGGCCATATTTCTTTAATAGTTCCTTTATGTATTTTTGTTGGTGAACAATTATACCTTTTTCAGTTTGTTTGATTTGTAGTCCAAGAAAGAAATTTAACTCACCCATCATACTCATTTCAAATTCATTGCTCATGAGACTTGAGAATTCTTTGCACAATGTTTCATTAGTAGCTCCGAATATGATGTCATCAACATATATTTGAACAAGCAAAATATCAGTTCCTTTAGATTTTAGGAACAAGGTTTTATCAACCTTTCCTCTTTTAAAGTTTGTTTCTAAAAGGAACTTGATAATCTCTCATACCATGATCTAGGTGCTTGTTTTAACCCATAAAGAGCTTTATCAAGCTTGTAGACATGATTTGGGAGATATTATTTTCAAACCAGGGGGTTGTTCAACATATACATCTTCGTTTAGATAGCCATTTAAAAATGCACACTTAACATCCATTTGATATAATTTGAATCCCATGTAAGCAGCAAATGCAATTAAATTCTAATGGCTTCTAATCTAGCTACAGGAGCAAAGGTTTCTTCATAATCAATTCCTTCTTGTTGGTTATAACCTTTTACTACAAGTCTAGCTTTGTTTCTTACAATGGTTCCATATTCATCTAGTTTGTTTCTAAACACCCATTTTAAGCCAATTACTTTTTGTTGTTTAGATGAAGGAACTAGATGCCATACCTTGTTTCTTTCAAACTCATTTAATTCAGCTTGCATTGCATAATCCAATCAGAGTCAGTTAAGGCTTCTTCATGATTTCTTGGTTCCATCATTGATAGGAACGCATGAAATGCACAAAAGTTCCTTAACTGAGATCTAGTTTGCGTACCTTTGGATATGTCGCTGATTATGAGTTCCACAGGATGTGACTTTTGTAATCTCCAAGGTTTTGGTTGAAACTCTCTTATAGGAACATGTTGTTCCTCATGAGTTCCTTGAGTTGATGAGGAACTCTGCTCAGTTGTTCCTCTGTTAGCCTCGGTGGACTCAGTTCCTTCATTTAGAGGAACAGGAGCATCTTCTCCTCCTTGAGGAACAGGAAATCATTGATTCATTATTTTCAATTCCTCGTTCCTTTCCTCTTTCACTTCTTCTTCTTGTGAATCTGTGTTCCTTGACTAGGTGTGCTAACCCTATCTCATAGTCATCAACCTGTATGCTTGGATTATGTTTGTCAGATTCATCAAAGATTACATGAATGCTTTCTTCAACACACATAGTTCTCTTGTTATATACTCTATAAGCTTTACTATGTGAGGAGTATCCTAAAAATGTTGCTTCATCACTCCTTGCATCAAATTTTCCAAGATTATCTTTTCCATTATTATGCACATAACATTTGCATCCAAATGTTCTAAAATAGGTGATGTTTGGTTTCTTTCCAAAGTAAAGTTCATAAGGAGTTTTATTAATGATAGGTCTCATCATGGCACGATTAATTATGTGACAAGCAGTATTAACAGCTTCAGCCCAAAAGTTCCTTGGAAGTTCACTAGCAATTAACATGGTTCTAGACATTTCCTCCAAAGTTCTATTTTTCCTTTCTACAACACCATTTTGTTGTGGTGTTCTAGGGGCAGAAAAATTATGATCTAGGCCATTATCTCTGCTTAGGTCATCAAATTTATAATTTTCGAATTCCTTGCCATGATCTGATCTAATGTGCATTATTTTATGTCCACTTAGGTTTTGAACTCTTTTAGCAAAGACAAGGAACTCATCATAAGTTTCATCTTTACTAGAGAGAAAAATAACCCAAGTGTACCTAGAGTAGTCATCTACAATCACAAGTACATACCTCTTTCCACTTCTGCTTTGAATTCTCATGGGTCCACATAAGTCCATATGAATTAACTCTAATGGTTTAGTGGTACTTACAATCGTTTTAGATTTGAAAGAGGATCTTACTTGTTTACCTCGTGCACATGCATCACAAACTTGATCAATATGAAATTTTATGATGGTAATCCTAAAACAAGGTCTTTTGATCTAAGTTTCTCAAGTAATGAAAAGCTAGCATGTCCTAGACGCTTGTGCCATAGAAGTGAATCATCTTCAATAACACTAAGACAAGTTAAATTGATTTGAGGAACAAGGTCTAGATCCACAATGTATGTGTTCCCTTTCCTTGTTCCTTCCAAAATAACCTTCTTAGTTTTAATGTTGATGATTAAGCATTTTTCTTTATCAAATTTTACAGTATTTCCTTTGTCACAGAATTGAGAAATGCTTAATAGATTATGTTTTAGACCTTCAACTAAAAATACATTTTCAATGGAGTGTAATGGTGACTTACCACCTTACCCATAGCAACAATGTTACCTTTCTTATTATCACCAAATGTTACACTGCCACCTTCATAGGTTGTGAGTGAGAGAAACTTCGTTTTGTCTCCTGTCATGTGCTTGGAACAACCACTATCGAGATACCAAGTGTTGTTCCCCCTCACTCCAACCTGCAAAAATCAACTAGTTGTTAGTTGAAGGAACCCCATCTTTCGTGGGTTCCTGTTCTTGACTAGGATTTGTTTTGACAACCCATTTTTTCTTACTTATTGTCACATTTTTCCCAATCATCTCAGATTTTATTGACATTGATTTATGTAATGACCTACCTTGCCACAATACATACAGAACTTATCACTAGGTAGATCAACATATTTCTTTGTCTTGTTCCTTTTCTTGTAGTTTTCAAAACCAAGACCTTCCTTCCTTTTGGTCTGTGGTTTCTCAATCCACTTAGGAACTTTCATGATTTTGCCTCTGTTCCTTGCGACAACCAGTTCCTTTTTAAGATTACAGATCTGTTCCTTTAAAAATTTTTCTCTTTATTTTTTTTTCAATCTCAGATCTGTATCCTTTCAAAGGGGTTGATCTTATATCAAAGGAACTCAGAACAGGGACAAATTCCTTCAAGTGTGAAATCTCTAAATTAATTAGATAATTTTCATTTTTCAAACTCTCATAACATTCTTTGATTTTGTTTTTATCAAAAAATCAAAAAT
Organism: Beta vulgaris subsp. vulgaris; assembly: GCF_026745355.1. Taxonomy (NCBI): domain Eukaryota; kingdom Viridiplantae; phylum Streptophyta; class Magnoliopsida; order Caryophyllales; family Amaranthaceae; genus Beta; species Beta vulgaris. The sequence continues at coordinate 41,210,784 of NC_079205.1, forward strand.
CTAGTTTCGACATCGTTCTCATTTTCTTAAGCCATTCTATGTGTTCCTTGCAAACCTTTAAGGCTTGTTCCGTTTGTTCACGTTTTTCACGTTCATCTCTACATTCAAGAATTGCATCATAAAGAAGATCATATATTTCAGTCCTAGTTTTACCATCTAGTTCTGACTCAAGTCCATGTTGACTTACCTCAATTTTTTCTTCATCTTCTTTTTCGTCAGTGTTTGCCATGAGGCAAAGGTTTGCTGTTTCTTCAGTTGGTTGTTCCTCTTCTTCTTCCGTCTCTGAATCTCCCCAAGCAGCTATCATAGCTTTGCGCACATTTGCCTTAGAGAAAGGTGCTTTTGATTCTTTGTTCCTTTCAGCAAAGCGTTCCTTGTTCCTTTCTTTGGTTTTGTCTTTTCCCAAAGAGGACATTCTTGATGAAGTGATCTGTACTTCCACATTTATGACAAGCAGCTTTGTTAGAAAATTTCTTAGTTTTACCTTTGAAGTTTCCATTCTTCATGTTCCTGTACATCTTTCGAAATTTTCGAACCATGAGGGCTGCTTCTTCTTCTTCAGAGTCCGAATCATCTTCATCATCTGCTTTGAGAGCAATTGATTTTGATTTGGAGCTTTCACCATATTCAGTATCAAGGTGAAGCTCATGAGTCATAAGTGACCCTGCCAGCTGTTCTAAGTTGAACTTAGTGAAGTCTTTTGTTTCTTGAAGAGCGTGACTTTAGCCATCCATCTGTCCTTAGGAAGACTCCTAAGAACCTTTCGAACCTGTTCCTCAGATGAAATAAACTTTCCAAGAGAAGCCAACTCATTTATAATGTTAGTAAAACGAGTAAACATGTCTCGGATGCTTTCTTTGGATTTCATGCAGAACAGTTCATATTGATTCATAAGTAAATCAATTTTCGATCTTTTAACTTCATTAGTTCCTTCGTGGGTTACTTCTAGTAAATCCCATATTTGCTTTGCGGATTTGCATCCCATGATCCTATTATGTTCATGGGGTCCAAGTCCACAATGCAATAGTTTAATAGCCATGGCATTTACTTCCATTTTTTCAAAATCAGATTTGTCATAATCAGAGAGGGGTTTAAGAGTTACCTCATTTTTGTCATTTGTAGTTGTGACTTCGAAATCACCAACTTCAATGACTCTCCATACCTGATAGTTTTCAGCCTTGATGAATATCTCCATGCGGTTCTTCCAATAGTTGTAGTACTTCCCATTGAACATAGGAGGCCTTTGAGTGGAATAACCTTCTTCAAGTTTCTCGGTGGTATTCATTGTTCCTTGGATCTTTTCTCAATAGGGTTTCCTATCTTACGTGAGTTCTAGCTCTGATACCAATTGTTATTTCCCTAGGAACACTACAAAAGGGGGGGTGAATTTTAGGTGTAGAAATAAACGTAACTTTTTGCGGAAATTAAAACTTAAACGAATAAACAAGCTAAAGGAACACAAGGGATTTTTACGAGGAAAAACTTCTTGGGCCCAACAAGAAGAAACAACCTCGACCACTAGGGATTTTAAACTCAACACTTTCACTAATTAGGCCAAACAACTCTGTTACAACCTAATTCTAACTCGAGCCACACCTTGAGTTCCTAAACTCAAGTTCCTGAGCCACTGTTCCCTTAACAGCAGTTCCTCTCAACTTCACTCGAAGTTTTCTCACACATACAAGCTTCACTCAAAGCCTCTCTCTTACAGAACTTCACTCAAAGTTCCCTTACCCCAAAAACCAAAATACAATTGATCGAAATAAGCTTAGTGGAATTAGAGTAAGAAGGCAAAGAACAAATGGCTATTATGAGAGAATGAAGGCACTGACACTTAATAAGTTAAACTCACTTAATTACTTAGTCAGACACAATTTGGAACTTATCTAGACTTCTATATTTATAGTGTTAATCAAGAAGAACGTGGGATTAATGTTAAGTAACATGTTTGTCCATTAACCCATGATGTTCCTTCCCCTAAGGAACACGTTTCACATCATGTCCCATGATCCCATGAACTATAAATGAACGTGGATAAATGCAGCCATTACTCCTAAGTAATAGGAGTTCCTTTAGCTTTATCCGAAAATCAGTTTTATAAAAACTCTTTTTATCTTTAAAATAAATTTTAATCTTTAAGAAAATAATATCTTTTAAATAAAACTTTCTAACAACCGGATATTTATTTTCTTATTTTCCGAAAAATAAAATCTTTTTCAAATAGATTTTCTTTTTAAAACTGATTTTATCATTTGAAATTAGATATAACTAATTTCCTATAATTTAGGCATGACTCACTCAAATATTATTTTAACCGTTACAATAATTACACGCCTAAGTCTAGTTCCTTTTATTAACTCAGTTCCTTTAACATATTCGCTAAGTGCCACTTAGTTTGTTCCTTACAAAGGAACAAACGCTCATTCTCAAATAGACTGCCACAGTTCCTTACCATTCTTTCTTTGTTCCTTTACATTGGAACTAGAAAATAAAACGCCTAGCTTCTATTATTCTTGATCCAATGCTTGCTCCAGTATCAACATAGAAACTTCTTTACTTAGCCTTTGAAATCCTCTCTTGACTTCTTCATTGACTTCGTATTCTCCCAGTTCCTTGCATTGATACCTTAAACACCATACACTTAAATAATTCATTAGTTCACTACTTAGTTTGTTCCTTTGTTTCTTTGTCATTATCAAAACTAGGGTTCAACACGTCATACTATTATGAAGTTCAAACGCACTTTTCGAATTTAGAACCTACATTACATAATGGGCTGCCAAGCTAAAAACTCCAAAAGCCATTACATTCTTAAGTGGGGCATTATTAGGCTCTCCTTCGATAAGAGATTAAGACTTCAATTATCGAAGAATCTAAAACTTTGGACTTTGGAATAGTAGATTCTTGTTCATTAGATATATATGATGCATAATTTAAAAAGAACATAGTACTTGAAAGTTCAAAATCAGCAGGATTAATTATATTAGTTTAACCCTTAAGTTCAAGTTGTGAATATTTCTCAGTCCTAAAATTGGTTATGGATTTTTGGAAGTGCTAATTGGTTAAGGCATAGTCCAAGGTCTACATACCAGCCAAGAAATTGACCAAGGCACCAGGTAGTCTCAATTGGAAAGCCAACTCCCTAAGCCATGACTTAGAAAGGGGTGCTTTAAGCTAGATCCCACCACCAGTATTTCGTAAACAGATATGCTAAAACACAGCAAAGCCAGGGGTGTTTAATTAACGGCCCATAGAAACAGAAACTTTTAATAAACACAAATATGCGACAACTCTCCATTTCGAGTAATTCCTTTCTTTTATCCATGTAACTAAAAGATCTATGCAAGGTAAAACCAACACGTCCCAAAATCTAGACAACTAAAAAACAATAGCTAACCAACCAGCCGAACGTTTGCAAATTTTCCCAATCAAACACTGATGACTCATGAGCTCAAGCTTAAGCTTCCCTCTACGAGATCCACACATTTAAACATAACCAAAAATTGTAGTCTAGATAAAATTTGTGGCGCACACGGAAGTTTTGATGGAGTCAAATAGTATCATAAAATTGTATTTTCATTGATAATTAATTTATACAAGTGTGTTTGTGAGACCTCATGTCTCTCATTCACCTTGGTAGAACCCTTTGTTTCTACCTTTCTTAATATCTTATGTGGAGCTCACTTGTTTGGCTCTCTCTCATTTGAACTCATCTTGCTCCCCCTCATTTTGAGCTCATTTTGTAACTCATACACATACAACATATTTATAGTTGTTGTACCTTAGTTTCTAGATTTTTCTAGACCTTGATATTTCTAACACACACTCAAATATTCTAAACTTAGATTTTTTTATATAGATATTTTACAAGATTTTTCTAGACAAATCTAAGACATGCATATAAGATTTTTCTTTACATTACATGACCTATCTAGAATTTTCTAGATTAACTTGGATCACTCCCCCTTGATCTTGAAAATTCTTGTATTTCAAATTATTCTTCCATTGATGCCCTTGTCATCAACAATCTCCGATCTTGATTTTTCTTTTTGTCTTTGTGTTGGTACTCTTGTTACCAACCATCCTACCTTTATTTCTTAGATTCATCACATTTTCTTCATCTTTTTGTTTTTGTGTTGGTACCATGTTACAACTCACTCCCCTAATCTGAACTTTTTCATTTTTCTTCTTCACATATCTTTATCCAATATCATTCTTTTATTGATGCTCATGTCACCAATCATCTCTGCTAATGCCCATGTCATTAGCAAACTCCAAAATCTTTCTTATTCATCTTTTTTTATTCCTCTTCTCCTTTTTATTTTCATTTTGTTTTTTTCTCTTATTCTTCCCAACTATTGGTGCTCTTGTCACCAATATTCTCCATTTTTTAATCATTCCTTCCTTTTCTTCCAATGTTAAATTCATTTGTTGATGTTTATATCATCAACCATCCAACTTATCCTATATTTTAATCTTTCAACATTTCTTAAAAGTTATCTCATCCTTTTTTTTTCTCCATCATCATATTTTAATTTCCAAACATATATTCCATTTTTATCTTCTCCTAAAACGCTTTTATTTCATCTCCATACCTTTTGAATTATCTTCTTTGAAATTTTGTATTAGATACTTACCTTAATTGTGCCCTCCAAGTCTTTCTTACAAGATTGATTTCATCTCTCGGGCCTTCGATCTTCTTCGTAATCATTTTTGCGGCTCTGATACCATGATAAAATTTGTTGCGCACACAAAAGTTTTGATGGAGTCGAATAGTATCATAAAATTGTATTGTCATTGATAATTAATTTGTACAAGTGTGTTTGTGAGAGCTCATGTCTCTCATTCACCTTGGTAGAACCCTTTGTTTCTACCTTTCTTAATATCTTATGTGGAGCTCACTTGTTTGGCTCTCTCTCATTTGAGCTCATCTTGCTCCCTCTCATTTTGAGCTCATTTTGTAACTCATACACATACAACATATTTATAGTTGTTGTACCTTAGTTTCTAGATTTTTCTAGACCTTGATATTTCTAACACACACTCAAATATTCTAAACTTAGATTTTTTTACATAGATATTTTACAAGATTTTTCTTCACAAATCTAAGATTTTTCTTTACATTACATGACTTATCTAGAATTTTCTAGATTAACTTTCATCAGTCTAGCTAATCTCATGATCAGCTTATCCATCAATCAAGTTGAGCTCACAAATAAGCTCTAATTGACATACAATTAGCTCAAATAGTAAAGTAAGACGATCTTTTTCTAGACCAACTAATAAAACATTTCGCGCTAAGAAAGCGCATTAATATGATGCTTCTTACTGACATACGAAACTGCCGAAGGAATGAGTAGTGCAGCAAACAATCCCCAACCCTTATTTAAAACCCTAACAATCTTCAAGTGAACAGATGAGTCACCCACCTCTCAACATGAAACAAGAGCAATCATCCTCATTGCAAATCCCACCAAAAAAACACCCAACACAATCAACAGAACAAAATCGTGTAAAGACATTCGCAAACTCAAATTCATTGCATAAGGAAGAACAATTCTTGTAATTTAAACTCAGACAAACGACAAAAAACGCTAGAATTGGAGTAATTTAAATCAAAAACAAAAGAAACTCAAGCCATTGCACGACTACAATAATTTCAAACCCTAGATCCATGAAAATCATTAAAAAAAAAAAGAGCAAAGTCAGGTAAAAACTTAAAATCAAAACAGAGGAGAGAGAAACCGGAGCTCCGGACGCTCAGCAGTAGTGGTCGTTCGACAAACGAAAGGAGGAGGAGAGTGTGTGTGATATGATGACGGCGGCGGTGAGCAGAGGAGATGAAAGTGGCATCGACGAGTAGAGGAGATTACAGTGGCGGCGGCGAAACGCGAGGCTCCGGCGAACATTAACTGGGAGAGAGAGAAGAAAATTGTGCGAGTTAGAGGTAGGGAGGGAGGGTTGAGGCAGATTTGGGTGAGGCATTAGAGGGAGGGAGGGAGGGAAGCACTGTGTATAAGTATACTGTATATGCATGCAAAATGCTAAAAAAAAAAAAAAAAAAAAAAAAAAAAAAAAAAAACACATCACCGGCTGCGGTTTATAAGAAAATCCCAGCCCTTTTGTGAAGGGTTGCGGTTAGCCCAAAAACGCATCCCTTGCGGATTTTGGGCTAACCGCATCCCTTCACTATTAAGGGTTGCGTTTTTTTTTTTTTTTAAAAAACAAAGCAATCCTTGCACCATAACTAGGGGTGTTCGCGGTTTCGTTTGGTGCGGTTTGGGATGTAACCCAACCCAAACCGCAAATATACGGTTTGACATTTTTCCAACCCAAACCGCACCGCACTTTTGTCCAAACCAACCCAAATCGAACCGCGCAAAACGGTTTGGTGCGGTTTGGTTTGCGATTTCACCATTTTTTCCTCCGCAACATTAATTTTGTAATCTAAGAGTAAAAAATTTTGTTAATAAGAGTTCAAATAGATATGAAGTTGACTCCATAATTAAACATAAATAATGATTTATCAAAAGTCATAAAGTTCTTTACCTCAAACTTCTTTTTTCGGTTTTATACTTGTATGCCACCTTGTCAAGTGTATTTTTTTTAAAAAAATAATATGAAATTGCGGTTTGCGGTGCGGTTTTGGTTTACAAAAATTAAAACCCAACCCAAACCGCAAATCGCGGGTTGCTTGAAATCACAATCACTAGGGGAAAAAAAAAGAAGGGCTGCGCTTTCTTCAAAACGCAACCCTTCTTTATTTTAGGGCTGCGATTTTAAATAAAACGCAGCCCTTTTTTTACAGAAGGACTGCGTTTTTAAAGAAAAGCGCAGCCCTTCTAACTATAAGAAGGGCTGCGTTTTTTAGTCAAGCGTAGCCCTATTGGGCCTTAAATTCATTATATTTACCCTAGCCCGCTAAACTCTCCTCCCATTTCATCTCCTCTTCTTCATCTCCTCAAAAAAAAAACCCGTTTCTCTCTCACCCTTGCTTCTCTCTCACCCCCATCTCGTTTCTCTCTCACCCACATATCGTTTCTCTCTCACCCTCGTTTCTATCTTACCCCCATATCGTTTCTCTCTCACCCTCATATCGTTTCTCTCTCACCTTCATTGTCTCGGCGTTCCTTCTTCGTTCGTCGGCTTTAGTTCTCCGTTCGTCGGCTTTAGTTCCTCGTCTGTCGTTCCTTCAACAACAACTTCGTCGGCTTTAGTTCTCCGTTCTCTGTTGTTCCTCGTCCGTCGTTCCTTCAACAACAACACCAAGCACGACGGCAAATGTTGGTCGAACTCCGCTTAAGCACAGCAGCAACAATAAGCACGACAGCAACAATTTCAGATCTACAATTTTAGGGTTTTTTTTGTTTTCATTTATTTTTTTCATTTTTTGTTCATTTTCAGATTAGTTTATTTTTTTAGGGTTATTTTTTTTCATTTTTGTTGATGTTCAGATTTGTTCATTTTCAGATTAATTCATTTTCAGATCTATAATTTTAGGGTTATTTTTTTCATTTTTTGTTCATTTTTGTTAATTTCTGTTTTTATTTTCTTTTTTTTTTCTATTTCCGATAGTTTCCATGTTGTTGTTGGTGGTGCTGCCGTTTTTATCTTAAAGCAAGCTCAACATTCTTAAATAATGTTATTTTTGGGTTAGTAATGGCAAAAAAATCAATATCATCTTTCAAAAATCATAGCGGTATACATACTCAACCATTTCGGTTTCTTAATAAAAAAAATTTTTATTATTTTTTTTGGGTCAAAAGGGCTGCGCTTTTTACCTAAAAACGTAGCCCTTCACTTGTAGAAGGGCTGCGTTTTTAGGTGAAAAGCGCAGCCCTACTTAAAAAGTGAAGGGCTGCTATGGAAAGGGCTGCTGTCAAAAAGCGCAGCCCTAAGGGCCTTTTTTAGCGCAGCCCTTTCTTATTTTTCCACTAGTGATTCCAAACCGCAATTTTAAAATCGCAGACCAACCCAAACCGCGAAAAAACGATTTGGGTTGCGATTTGGTGCGGTCCAGACCGCACTTTGAACAGCCCTAATCGTAACCCTTTCATTTTTTTTCCACTAGTAAATGATTCATGCAGGAATGGTGAGTGAATTTTGTGAATTAGTGGTGATCAAATGAGGTGAAATTATTTTGGGATCCTTGGTAACTTGTATATGGAGAATGGGTGTTGGCAAACTCGTGATTTTGGTTTAGTATTAATAGGTAAAATCGTCTCTTCACTTGCTTAGGAACGATCTAGAATTTCAGAGCTCCTACCTAATCCTTAATTACTCTAAACTAAATCTCCCAAAATATATTTTACACCTTAATAAAAATAATTTGACTTAATCATACCTTAATCTCAATCTTCAAGACAACTTAAAGACAATATCGATAACCCACAAATTTCAAAACTCTGGAACAATATTGAATGTTCCTAATGAGACTTGCAAATAACTCGTCTAAACTCATTATTTTGTATTAATTGTCACATAATAACTCATAATATTCACGTTCATGGACAAAATGCACATAATCTCACAAATCAAATTTTAATTTGTTCCTTATAGAGCAGTATAAATTATGTAAATTAGCAAGTAAATAAATTTTGTTTAGTAAAATAATCTCGAATTACAAATGAAGCATTACACTCGTAATCGGATCGTAAAATCGTAAGATTCTACAACTTTTGTTGGAATAAGACTCTATGATAAAATATGTAAATTGTTTACTGACAACACTAAAAATCAAGTTTAACCGAAATGATGATCATATGAGATGAGAAATGATGTCATCATGAGAATAAAAGAGGTATAGAAAATACATTTCTATAAGTCAAAAGCAAATGAAATTATTCAATAAATATATTACACTAAGAAGAACCGAAGAAGATAGTGAAATATGTGCGTGCGTGCAAGATGTGAAGGTGAAAATGTAGCAGCTTGGGCTAGAAATTAATGAGATCTTATGGGCCTATTCCATTTAATTTAATATCTACCAATAGACTTCAATAGAAGGAGCTAATGTAGAATCGTTAAAATCGGTAATATATCGCGATTTTACCGATTCTACCGATCTTGTATGATTCTATATCCAGTTTTCTTTAATTCTGATTCTAAGAATGATTCAAATCATTTAGCCCCAGTTTGATCACAAAATCGCGCGATTCTACGATTCAAATCGTGATTTTGATAACCTTGGTTCTTATAGTTCCAAGAATATCCATTAGGATCTCATTAGGAAGACGACTGAGTAATTGCGATCTAGCGCAATATCGTCTCTTCATGATTGTTTGTACTTTAAGTTTTCGAGTAATTGAATTGATATTATATAGAGGTGTTCCAAAATTATGTTGTTTATGACTATACAAAAGAGTTTGAAAAGATAGATACAAAGTTTAAATAACATTGTGTCCCATCATGATATGTCACTTTTGGGAGAAAAAAAACTTATGCAAATTTAATACAAATAAACGGTTCTAATAAATATAATCTTAAATTCAAAAAAATAAAATTGAATTGCCAATTTTTAATGATTACCAGCAAGTAATTTTTTTTTTTAAAAGCAACCTTAGTAATTAGATTTTTAAATACACAATTTTTTCCTTTACTCTATATTATGATTTTATTTGATTTAGGGAATATCTAAATTGATTAGATACATGAAGATTTTGTAAGAAAAATTGACCAATAAAATCCGATATTGACAATAATTGTACAATTGTGGCCGATTGATTTGTTTTAGCCAATTGTTAAATCTTCAATATGGTTTTTTCTCATTTATTTGTATATGTTTATTTAAATATTCTGTATTATATATGTGTTGATCTTCATAAATTTGTGTTTACATTATTATATAGAATAAAGTTTAAATTGAAACAATCTTCAAAACTAAAAATAACACAATTAATAAATGAATACATATCCCTTGTGTGTTATGTCAACATATTTTATTCTAATAAAAAACCAAACGGTTTGATTGAATTTTAACTATAATTTTACATTAATAATCACCAACACAACAACTTTCATCATTATTTGAAGTAACAATCCATAATTTTGTTAGCAGTGGCAATATTCATTGTGAACCCTACATCAAAAAAGTAGATTATAGTAAATAACCTATGTATAATAGTTGATAAAATAACAAATATAACAATTTAACCAATATAATTAGAAAAAATAGCAAAATTAATTCAACAAATTAGCAAATTACTTCAACAAATTAGCAAATTACTCGACCCAATGTACATATGTTATATCATGAATAGCATGTGTGTACAATTTTTTTCAGCCACTTTGGGTCTTAGAATGAATACATATGAGCTTTTTGTATGTGACAAATTGGAAAATAGTAATGTCCTCTGTTTACCCTACATCAATAACAAATAATAAATTTATAGTAAATATATACATAATAATATACAACATTCTATAACCATGTAGTACTTGGTCTAGTGGTAAGGAGAGCACCCTTCCAACCTCAAGGTTGGGGTCCAATCCCCACTAGAGACACTTTGAGGGTAGGGATTCCCCTTACCCTTCCCCCTTACTCTCAAAGTATCTGGTCCATTAAGACCCAAGCGGGATTCGGGACACTTTTTCTTACAAAAAAAAAATTATATACAACATTCTATAACATCACCTAATAAATTATGGCACAATAGATTACTAAATGTAAACATACCTCAACCAAATCCTTGATTAGGCGAAATAGAGTTGTGTGAAACATAAGCTCAATTTATTTGTCGCATGGTAATATAGTTACTACTTTGGTATTATCTTCAATTGTCACCACGACCGATAAACTATATTCATGAAACAACTTGAAATAATGTATATCGATATCTACTATGTTCTCAATAACCCTACTTATTTAGTTCTACATGCAACAATAACATAACCTAATAAATTATGGCACAGTAGATTACTAGACGTAAACATACCTCAACCAAATCCTTGATTAGGCGAAATAGAGTTGTGTGAAACATAAGCTCAATTTATTTGTCGCATGGTAATATAGTTACTACTTTGGTATTATCTCCAATTGTCACCACAACCGATAAATTATATTCATGAAACAACTTGAAATAATGTATATCGATATCTACTACGTTCCCAATAACCCTACTTATTTATTTCTACATACAACGATAAAAAAAATAAAGTCAATAATAGAAAATTTTAAAGTTAAACTGATATATTAATTTAACAATCAACTTAACCAAATCATTTTACTAAAACAAAGTCCTAAAAAGTTTGTAATAACTTACCTATTTAGTGTTCAAAATTTGCGATATTTTGAGTGGGTTTCACGTTTGATATCTTTGAAATTTGTGGAAGTGGAAAAGGACATTGATTTATGAACTTCAATTTTTATTTCACAAAACGATCATTCTTAAACTTGTACATTGAACATGCCAACCAATAGGGGTGGCCTATCCGGGCATCGGCCCACCCCATGATTCAAAATAATTATAAGTAACTTATCTGGGATAGTAATGCAAATAGGTATGTTGGAGCATGTGGTTTTCAAAGAAATTAATCAATAAATATAGAAATCCTAGATACGTCACTGCCAATAAATAATATGAATACATAGTTCACATGTAAGAAGGAAACATGAAAGTAAATTAAATGCTACAAAATTATACCATACCAATTAATCAACTTCGAAAGTTTCTTCGTCGGAGATCGTATGTAGATTTTAGAGTCAATTGTACTTTCCAAATAAATCCCTACTAATTATATCTATACTAATATATTAAAAGGCGTGCGTAAACCAGGAACTGTGCCACGTGGCGCTCTTCCTAGGGAGTTTTAGTTCATGTAATCCATGTACAATAAAAAAATTAGAAATTGCATAGTATAGGTTTTGATCCTGTGACCTCAAGTTCATATACTAAAGGTTTAACCACTAGACCAAGTTGTATTTAGTGATATCATATCAAAGTATAATATTAATAAATGAAACTTTTCTTACCCGGGGAATAGCCCGGGCCTAATAACTAGTTAAATAGAAAAGGAGCAATCATTAAACATTCAAAAGGCAAAAGACTACGAAATATTATTTAAAAAAAAATACAATAACTTAAAAGATAAAATTTATTTTAGTATAAAATTATATCAAAGTACCTCCATCATTTCGAATAGATAATCGACATGCTATGATACAAAGTGGTTCAATTCTAAAATATTTTTCTTCGACATATTGATTCACAAGGGTCAATCTAACCGCACTATAGATGTGAAGCATAGTAAAACAAAATTAGTCACAAAAAACATAATGTAAGACAAGAAAAACATGAATAAAAATTCGAAATACTATACGTCTTATCCAAAATAACCAATTCTTGCATACAACTGTATCTTTGTTTTTTTTTATGACAATACACCATTATCGGATACAATGATTTCAAGAACATCTATAAGACTATAACAAAGGAAGATAATTTTCATATTATGACCAAACTAAAATGCAAAAAAGAATTGTGTGTAATGAACAATTATATAATTTTTAGAAGATAAAATATGTCTATATTACCGGCTAGTTGATGCATGTCATGTAGTGATTTATCATCAACTAAATCTAACCGTGAAATTTTGATTTTGAATGAATGTTGAGAATCAATGCTGAAATTTATCATCATTGTATGGAGGCTGACTAAGTTCCATATCAGTCTACTTAGATCGATAAGGGTCTCCATGGTCAACATGCTTACTGCAAAACCGTTGATTTTGTCATACCGGTTCCATTAAGATAACCAGACGGTATCCCTCACTGGGCCATTACTCAAGGGCCTGGGCTTGATCCAGTTTATGTCTACATGCGCCTATGGGCCTAAGGATAACACTTCAATAGAGGATAAAAGTATATCCTAAAGGAATATTCCAGTGTCCAACCAATAGGAGCAGATCCCTACCTGAACAAGGACTCTTGCCGGCTCCTATAAATACCCCGTTCATCTGAGTCATAAGGTACGTTCACAATCACAATCATACTCCACTTGAGAGCTACCGGTTTACCCATTACTATCTTAGGCATCGGAGGGGCGTTTCTCGGATCAACCCCCGAGACTAGTTTACGTCTTCTCTCTTGCAGAAAAGCAAACCGGCTTACTTACCAAGGACATACCGGTTCACACCCTAATATTTATTCCATACCGGAACAATAGGCGCCAGAAGGAGGGGGCGAACTATACCTTAAAGTCTAAGCCATTTCTTACCAAGAAAACAACCCTCATGGATCCTAATCAACACTTTGGGATGCCTGAAACTGATGAAAACAATGTCCCCATTGAGAAAACTCCACCAGGGTTCTCAACCCCGATATCGGCCACAGGACTGACTTGGCCACCTACTGATAAGGGAAAGAAAACTCCTGAAACTCCTCAAGAGAGTATATTCCATACTCTTCAGCATATGTTCACCTCGGAACAACTCAGGAGTGCAGCGGAAGTTTTTCAGGCCATGGCCAGCCACACCCCACCAACCGGTCCACCCGTCAAGCGACCTCTGAGCAGAGCCCACAGCCCAGAGAAAACTTTGCTCACTGGGGACGGGCCACCAGGGGGAGCGAGGCCAGAATGACTAGGATCAGGTGGCCAATTCTAAGACCCCCAAGGAGCAGGTTGGGGAAGAGTATGAAGAGGAGGCTTAGGAAACGGAGGTCCAGCTGTCTTCCCACCCCAGGAAGGGAAGTGAGTACAGGCGAAGAGCACTGGTATCCTTACGGAACTTTCCATTCTCCACTGCTATCCTTCAGGAACCCATTGAGAAGATCAAAATGTCGACATGTAAGTATGACGGCAAGACCGACCCGGAAGATCATATATCGGCTTATGAAGGACACATGCTGTTGTAAACTGATACTGACTCAGTATGGTGTAAAGTGTTCCCTTCTACGCTAATTGGGCTTGGCCAGACATGGTTCAAGAGTATACCGCCGGCAACAATCTTCGACTTTCGCCAGCTCACATCTATGTCCGTCACGCACTTTTCAGTAACAAACACAGGGAGAAGACTACCGGCAAACTGATGCCCGTCAAACAAGGGGAATCTAAGAGTTTGAGGGACTATGTAGGGCGTTTCAATGCAAAAGTCGTCACATCCCCTCCCTGCAGCAGGAGGTAGCGGTTTTAGCCCTAATGACAGGCCTGAAGGAGGGAACTCCCTTCAGGAGCTACTTGGGCCGCAAAAAGCTGACAAGCCTAACAGAGGTTTTAGGCAAGGCAAACGACTTCATCCGAGGAGAAGAGTTCAACAAAGCAGCAACCGCTAAAAGGCCGGCGGGAGATGAGAAAGATAAGGAAAAGGAACGCAAAGATGATAAGTACCGGAAAGGTAAAAAACCGGACACTTCCAACAGGAGGGAAGAAAGCAATTCTGTGAAGAAGGGTCATGAAGGGTGAGCTGACAAGTATCAAAATTACACCCCTCTAACAATATCTAGAGCGGAGATATTTGAACTGCGTAAGAAGGATGACAAGTGGCAGCAGCCTAGAAAGATGTACTACAAAGGCCGGGATAAATCGAAGTGATGTGAGTTCCACAGGGATTATGGCCACGTGACAGATGACTACAAGGACCTCAAGGACAGGATCGAAGACCTCATAAGAAGAGGCTACTTAACCCAGTACCAGACGAGGATCGACCGAAAGTCCTCACCTGAGAGGACGAAAACGGCAATAGATTGTCAGTGAAGGACATGATCACTGAAATCCATGTCATATCTGGGGGGCCGACACGGGGTGGAAGCATACATGGTGCCAAAGCTAGCTTAAAAGAGGTGAGGCACCAAGTAAATTATCACAACGCAGGAAAATGGTCGGCACCCCCAACCATGTCGTCCGGATCTTTTACGTCAGAAGACGCCAAGGGAATGATCTACCCCCATGATGATCCCATTGTAGTAGCTCTGCAAATATCAATGGCAATGGGCCATCGTGTACTGGTGGATGGGGGAAGTTCCGTCAACATCCTATACAAAGAAACATTCGAAAGAATGGGCCTCGAAACTGCATGTCTAAAGCCGGTCTCCTACCCAGTTATCGGTTTTACAGGGCATTTGTCGTCCTAGAGGGAACCGTCAAGCTCGCAGTAAAGCTGGGAGAAGGATCTCATTCCAGGGACATGATGGTGGAATTCCTCGTTGTTAACGTCCCGGCGGCTTACAACGCCATCATCGGGCGGCCATTGATCCATGACGCTCAAGCTGTGGTCTCCACCTACCATCTGACAGTGATCTACACCTCCAATGACGACAACCTAGAGAAAATCATGGGGAACCAAGAGTAGGCTAGGGCCTGCTACCTGGCCGCCCTCAAGCACTCTAATCTCAAACGCCCGGCAGAAACACCGCCATCAGAACGAAAACGGTGCAGGACAGAAAACAAGGCCAAGAAAGATATGTCAATGGAGAACTTTGAGGGAAGGCCGACAGATCAGCCGCGACCTATCCCCGAAGGTGAGATAGAGGAATTGAGCCTAGAGCTGGAAAGGCCGGAAAAAACGGTGAAGATTGGAGCAGACTTGGTGGAATTCCTCGTTGTTGACGTATCGGCGGCTTACAACGCCATCATCGGATGGCCATTGATCCATGACGCTCAAGCAGTGGTCTCCACCTACTATCTAACAATGATCTACACCTCCAATGACGGTAACACAGATAAATTTAGGGGGAACCAAGAGTCTGCTAGGGCCTGCTACCTGACTGCCCTCAAGCACTCTGGTCACAAACGCCCGACAGAAACACCGCCATCAGAATCAAAACGGCGCAGGACAGAAAACAAGGCCAAGAAAGATCTGTCAATGGAGAACTTTGAGGGAAGGTCGGCAGATCAACCGCGACCTAGCCCGGAAAGTGAGACAGAGGAAGTGAGCCTAGAGCTGGAAAGGCCGGAAAGAACGGTGAAGATTGAAGCAGACTTGACGGAAGAGGTCAAGATCAACCTGATCACCCTATTGCGAGATCATGCAGACATCTTCGCCTTCTCTCCAGATGAGATGCTGGGAATTGATCCAGCATTTATGGTTCTCTGGCTGAACGTTAACGAAGATGTTAGACCGGTAAAACAAAAGAAGAGGAACTTCTCCTGCGAGAAAAATGCAGCAATCAAGGAAGAAGTCAATAAACTGCTAGTAGCGGATTTCATCGAACCATGCGATTATCCATAGTGGCTGGCAATGTGTGGTCATGGTGAAAAAGGCCAATGGATCATGGCAGATGTGCGTGGACTTTACCGATCTCCACAAGACCTGCCCCAAAGACTGCTACCCCTTGCCCATGATTGACCAGCTAGTTAACTCCACTAGCGGCCACGCTCTACTAAGTTTCATGGATGCTTTCTCCGGATATCATCAGATCAGCTTGCTGGAATCTAACAGAGATAAAGCGGCGTTTATCACGGAAGCAGGAGTCTATTCCTACAAGGCAATGCCTTTCGGACTAAAAAATGCCGGTGCTACTTATCAAAAACTGGTAGATAAGATCTTCGAGCATCAAAAAGGCCGCAATGTAGAAGTATACGTCGACGATAGCATTGTAAAGAGCCTCACAGAGGAGGGGCAAATCACTGATCTGGGGGAAACTTTACTCTAGCAGCACCAGATGAAGCTAAACCCCAAGAAGTGTGTATTCGGAATCGGGTCCGGAAAGTTTCTCGGCTTCATGGTAAGCGAACGGGGTATAGACGCCACTAGGTTCGTCTCAAAATCGACCGACAAAGCATTGCCATTCTTCAAGATCCTTCGAGGTAATAAAAAGTTCGAACGGGGAGATGAGAAAAGACAGGCATTTGAAGGGGTTAAGGAGAACTTCAAGAAGCTGCCAACGATAACCCGGCCTGAACTCGGGGACAAGTTGCAGTTGTACGTCTCGGTATCCGAGACGACGGTAGCAGCCATGTTAGGGAGAAATCGAGGAAGGAATAACAGAAACAGAGGTGGTAATAATAATCGTGGGGGCAAAAATGCTCGAAATAATATTGGTGGAAACAATAATAATCGTGGCCCTGGAGGAGACAACAACAACAATGGTAATCGGGGACGCTCAAATGGTATAAGTAAATTTTCTAACTTGTCATCTTATAGTATGCCTTGCCTAGATTATATACTAATAATTTGTCGTCTGCAGGGAGTAATTCATCAAATAGTAACAATGTTACCTCTACCCCTACTCCCGATACATGTGGTTTGTGTTGGTTTCCAGGTCACCAAGCTGCCTACTGTCCCCAGTGTTTCAATCATTGCTTTGTTCCCTCCTCCTCGGAAAGTGTCACTCGAGCCTTAGCTGCACTGTCTGTTGGTGGTGAAGCTAATGACTCAGTCTGGTACCCGGATTCGGGAGCTGCTTCTCACATGACTCCTCAGGATGGTACATTCTCTATTAAAACTCCTTATACTGGGTCTAGTTCTGTTGTAATTGGTAATGGTACCTTACTCCCAATTGAGGAGGCCGGAAAACCCGGCGGAAAGCGCGGGTTGGCTCGTGAGGCTGACATCGGCGACGGAGCGCTGGCAGACCACGGCTGGGAGAAAGCGTGGCCCAAAAATATGGGGCTCGATAAAGAAGCCACGACAGATGGCTGCAGGCTAGCAGCGACGACGGAGGCCAGTGCTGCGGTGGCGGTCGCCGACGAAGACGGCGAGGCGGCGGAGGAAAGCGCCGGAAGAGGCTGCGGGAAGGAGGTAGCGGCAGCGGAAGAGTATACGTAGGAATCCATGGCTAGGATTTTAAGGGAAAAAAAAAAAATAAACAATTTCCCAACCACCGATTTTTTTCCACGAAAATTTTCTTATACTTCATAAGTCATGTCCTAGCCGGGGCAGAACAACGGTACGAATTGTTGGAGAAGATGACATATGTCGTACTTATCGCGGCAAGAAAGTTGAAACCATACTTCGACTCACATACCGTCCAGGTCCTCACTTACTAGCCTCTAGAAAAGGCCCTTCACAAACTTGACACGACAGGTATGCTGCTAAAATGGGCAATCGAGCTATCAAAGTTTGACATTGAATACCGGCCTCGCACAGCTATTAAGGCCCAACCACTGGCGGACTTCATCGTCGAAACCACCTACACGAAAACAACGGAAACATCCGACATCTGGCTTATAGCAGTTGACGGCTCCACTGCTCAGAGTAGAGCAGGGGCCGGAGTGGTGATTACATCCCCGGAAGGGGAATTATTTGAATATGTCGTCCGGTTCGGCTTCAAAGCGTCCAATAATGAGGCAGAATACGAAGCAGCCGTGACCGGATTATGTCTGAGGATTGCGGCTGGCGTCAAAAAAGTTATGATGATCACGGACTCCCAGTTGATATCCAGTCAGATCGAGGGCACATATGAAGCACGATAACCCGTTATGCAAAGTTATCTGAGTAAGGTCAAAGCATGACGGCCGGGTTGCAGAGCTTCGAGATCCAGCTGGTGCCGAGAACGAAAAATATGGCAGGAGATGCCCTATCTAAACTGACCAGTTCTAGTACCAGTGACAAGAAGCGGAGCGTGATGGTAGAACCACTGGCGGAGAGAAGCATCGACAACCCCATACCGGCCGTAAACACCATCAGCCAAAGCACAGAATGGTACGACCACATACTGGCCTATAAGCTGGCAGGGACCCTCCCCGAAGATAAGATGGCGGCCAAGAAGCTTCAAAGAAACTCACCCTGGTATTGCCTATTCCAGGGTCAGTTGTATAAAAAGGGTTTCTCACTCCCTCTCCTAAGGTGCGTAACGGCCTACGAGGCTACCAAAATAATCGAAGAAATCCACGAGGGAATTTGCGAGAACCATATCGGCGGAAAGACACTGGCACTAAAAGCGCTGCGAGCCGGCTTCTACTGGCCAACTATGCTGACAGACGCACAAGCTTACGTAAAAAAATGTGACAAATGCCAAAGGTTCGCACCAGTGATCAACCAACCGATAAATGATCTGCAGCCAATCCTCAACTCAATCCCTTTCGCTTAGTGGGGTTGGACATCATAGGACCTTTCACACTGGCATCCAGGGGAAGAAAGTTCTTAATTTTGGTTATTGATTACTTCACAAAATGGATTGAGGCAGAGCCAACTGCAAAGATAACGGCCAACCAGGTAAAGAAGTTCATCTGGCAGAATGTCATTACTAGGTTCAGGATTCCTATGGGAATTGTCATGGATCACGGTGTCCAGTTCGATTGCGGCCCCATAAGAGACTTCCTGAGACCATACGGCATCAAATTTGCCTACTCGTCAGTTTGGCATCCTTAGAGCAATGGGAAGGAAGAGGCCGCCAACAAGCAGATCCTCAATGCACTAAAAAAAAGCTGGACGACCTGAAAGGCGCCTAGACAGACACGATTCCGGCCGTATTATGGTCCAACATAACCACGGAGAAGAAAGCTACCGGCAAAACTCCCTTCACACTAGCCTTTGGGGCACAAGCGGTGCTGTTGGTGGAAGTAGGTCTGCCCAACTAGCGGATCCTGAACTATGATCCAGATTTGAATGAAAAACTGCACAAGGAAGATTTGGACCTTCTGCCAGAAGTTAGGCTTGCTGCTAAACTCAAGTCAGCAGCATATAAAGACTGGATCAGCAAGGCCTATAACAAGCGTGTACGAAACCGGCCGATTTCGAAAGGCGATTTCGTACTCAGATGTACAGCAGCAACCGGGAAAGCGCATGTGGACGGAAAGCTCACAACCAATTAGGAGGGCCCCTACTTGGTCAAAGAGGAGATCGTTCCCGGATCATACCGGCTCGAAGACATGTCAGCAAGCTTCTGAAAACAGCTAGAACGCTAGTTTCCTTAAGAGGTACTACGTATAGTTAAGACTAGATAATAATCAGGCATTGTTTCGAGTAGGATTTACTTATTATCAGTATTCTTTATTACATTGTTATAGGCAATAAATCCGGTACAGCTGGGAAGAGCCGTTTTATTTAATAAAATGAGCATCTTCTACATACAACAAGTTTCCTAACTGTCTAAGCATACCGGTCAACGACCTTCGTGTATCTGTCGGATAAAATAAATATGCATTAATAATTAACTAGTCAATGACCTTAGTGGATCTGCTTAGTTAATTAAAGTACCGAACCGGTCAATGACCTTTGGGGATCTGCCGGATAAAATAAATATGCATTAATAATTAACCAGTCAATGACCTTAGTGGATCTGCTGAGTTAATTAAAGTGCCTAACCGGTTAGTGACCTTCGCGGATCTGCCGGATAAAATAAATATGCGTTGATAATTAACTAGTCAATGACCTTCGGGGATCTACTTAGTTAATTAAAGTGCCTAACCGGTGAATGACCCTCGTGGATCTGCCGGGCTAATTCTTTTGTTGACGTATTTCTAGCCGGTCAATGACCTTCATAGATTTGCCGGACTAATAAAAGGATATCTAAACTAACCAGTCAACAAACAACAGAAGCAATATAAACATAACAATGAGACGGCACCAGAGTTGGACAAAAAAGGGTTTTTTCATTAATATCATAAATGATTACAGCCCTAACTAAACTAAGCGGTCCGCCACATGCGGCAAGATCGCAAAAGCAAAAAGAAAACAAAAGACGAGAAGAAAGCTAACGGCCTATTCCTTGGGCTTCTCGGTTACAGGATCATCAATAACAATCACTAGATCTTCAGTAGTGTTAACTGTGGTGTTGGCCTCCTGAACCGGGGAATCTTCAAACTCAAACCGGGGGTCAGCATTGGCTATGTCAGCCTCTGTGACTCCGTAGTCAAGGACCTCGCCCTCGACCGGGAGCTCGAAATCCCGGCGGCTATGAGCATCTTCCACCTAGGACCAATTCAAGTCGGGAAGAGCAGGCCTCGCACACCTCATCGCCGTTGTATCAGTTGGCCAGACGAGACACAAATTCCATAGACTTTCGGTACTCCCTAACGGCCTCGTTTTCCCGGTCCTTGACCTCAGCAATCTGCTCCCTGAGGAGACGGATCTCCTCATCCTTGTTTGCCAAAACCAGGGAATGATCGGCAACGGCCTTGGTCAAGGTTTCGTCAGCCTTTTTCTTGGCATCTTGGGCGGCCTTCATCTCGTCCAAAGCTGCCTTCAGCTCCTGCTCCTTTACGGCCATTTGGCCCTTCAGAGTCTTATGGGCTTCCAGTTCACTTGCATAAATACAAGTAAAGGTCACAGAGCTCCTTACCGAATTAGGCCGCCTGCATAAAGCAACAAGGAAACTGTTAGAACAAAACAAGAAAAAAGGGCTAAAACCGGTGATTCACTTGCATGCATAAAGCAACAAGGAAACCGTTAGAACTACTTACCACAGCCAGGTTATGCGCATGCACAACGGCTATCGTTTGGACTTCGTCCACCAGAAGTCGTATTTGAGGTGCATGACCTTTAAGATACGGTAACCTAGTCCAGCAACAAAGACTCGTCGTCAAGGACACTGAGCTAGGGCTGAAAGACTTCACCGTCTTTCACAGGAGACCGGCACCACCGTTTTTTCAGCACTTTCGATACCTCAATTTTGGGCCGCTCCAGATAACCAACCTTGCGAGGTCGGGCAAAATGCTCTAGCCCTGGCACCATCTCAGGCAGAGTTAGCTGCTTGTAAATGATGGGGCGCGGGGAAGAGGTGCCGACCTCCTCAACACGGCCCTTAATCAGGCCCTTGGGATCCTGCACCCCACGCTCGGTAGCTACCGGAGTTTTAGCCGGCGCTTTCTTCGCCTCCTTGGGCTCCCTCACGTCCTTCCCAGACGTTACCTCAGCTTTCCTTTTCTGAGGAAGGAGCGTAGTCTTTCGCATAGTAAGGGGCATGACATCCCTAGCCTTTTCTTCTGGGCTCGAGGTCCTGCCGAGTCCACGCCCTTGTTTGCCTCCCCGGCCTCCCACGCTGGAAGGGATTGAGGTGAAATGACGGGTAGGTTTGGGCGGCATGTTGCTGAGAGGTTGGCTATTTCAGTCAACATGCAACGCCTCACGGATCAAGTGTTCCCGACCTACAAAAAGAAAAGTAATGCTTGTCAAACAGTCAGCAAAAGAAAGACGCAAAACGGCTTAACCAAAAATAACATCGACTCACCGTGCGGCTCAGTATTGCAGAAGCCTAATGCGGAGAGGGTCGGGTTAGTAAAAACATAAGTGGCATGAGGCAGCCATATGCTCGGCACCGGTATGTTCTTGCTACCCCTTAGAGCCGGAATCGACGAGGCTCCGAAGAAGTCAAAGGCCTCTCTTTCTTAGTGCGTTAAACCACGGTCAGGAATGTGTTCCGTCCTGGGACGTGGCTTGGTCCCTTAACGACGCAGGGGAAAGTTGTCCGGGACTTGTACCCAGAAAACCTCTCTGTCCAATGGTTGAGAGATGTGAGTTTCAGGTACACTGTCAGCTTACCCGCCTTCATATATAGGGACATCCAACCGTCACGCCCCTCACATTTATCAGCTCGGGATCTTCTTTTCTTCCCGGCTCCCTTCCCTTTAGCGGACCCGTCTTCCGTGATCCAATGAAGCTTTCGGAACAAAATGAGGGTCTCCGAAAACCCCTTATAGCGAACGGCCCAGGCGCAGGCCATCAAATTCCGCCATCCTAGTGGCGTGAGTTGCGCCAAAGATATGTTCCAGGCTTGAAATACCTTCACAAAAAAAGGGTCCAAGGGGAAGCGTAACCCAAAATCTAGCATGTGGGCATAAATAGCTACATGTCCGGAGGGACAATCGGTCGACTACTGGATGCCGGTAAGACTGATTTATACCTTCTGAGAACGCGAAGTATACCGGTCCCTTTGTAAGGAATTTATTCTAGTGACAAATAACGGCCCAGCTGTCATCTACTTTTACAAAGGCAGCGCTACCGGCCTCACTGGGCGGCATATAGAGGTCAGCCATCCCGTTCTCATCATACTCCTCCGGGATGACCTCGAGAGGATCCTCATCCTCCTCCGCTTGGATAGTGGTAGATTCTTCATCAGCCTCTAGAGCCCTAACCATGCTTTCTACTTCATCTGAATCTACGGACGATACCTCGACCCCAGTAGGTGGCGACCTAGCTAAAGTTTCACCCCTCTCCACTATCCCTACCGACCTTGAAGAGGAGGGCTCACTTCGGAGGAAAAGTTCGGGAGAGCGCTCAACAAGACCTACCATAGTCCCATACTGACCATAGACCGACACTCCCAAGGTGGTCCTCAGAGCCACTACAACTTCCAAGGGAGAGGCACGCAACGCCGGTTTATTACTAGGCCTACCAGAAATGCTACAATCATTATGGCTCTTCATCCTAAGTTCCCTAGCAGTGTCTACTACCTGTGAATTGTCCGAAACTACTGGACTAGAGGAGGTGCTATCAGAATTTTTATCACTATCGGTCATAGAGGAAGGGATTCCAGATATATTTTGTCAGTCAGACTCTAAAGACATATTCGATAAATAAAACGACAAGAAAGATTAGGGAAAGATTTTGTGGAAATACCTGGAAGCAGGAAGTTGAAGGAGGAATAAGCCGGTATCTGAGTGAACGTGAAAGCCGGAAGAGGGGATCCGATCAAAACCGTCAAAGATGCAGAAGATCAGCTTAGGGAGAGGAAGTCCGTTATGAAAATCAGAGCAAATGAAGGATGATAAGAAATGAGGAGCAAAGGTCACCCAAAGCGTATTTATAGAAAAACTCGCAGTTTGGATTAAGCGACTCTTCGTCTTCCCGTCCTAGATCATGCCACGTGTTATTAAGCTCAGGAATAGCTGCGAAGTAACTCCCCATTATGAGCTCTAACAGCAGTCACGCGCATCGAGACGACGTTTGAAATTCCCCGACAACGTTTCACCTTCTCACGCAATTTCCAATCAGCCACTCCCATGACAGTTAACACCTACTAAGCAGGATACGTCTTCGCTAGATATACTGGCTTGGGGGTTAGTTGTATGGGGGCTGACTAAGTTCCATACTGGTCTACTTAGACCGATAAGGTTCGCCATGGTCAACATGCTTACTGCAGAACCGTTGACTTCGTCATACCGGTTCCATTAAGATACCAAGACGGTATCCCTCACTGGGCCATTACTCAAGGGTCTGGGCTTGATCCAATTTCTGTCTACATGCGCCTACGGGCCTAAGGATACAACTTCAATAGAGAATAAAAGCATATCCTAAAGGAATATTCCAGCGTCCATCCAATAGGAGCGGAGTCCTACCTGAACAAGGACTCTTGCCGGCTCCTATAAATACCCCGTTGATCTGAGTCATAAGGTACGTTCACAATCACAATCATACTCCACTTGAGAGCTATCGGTTTACCCATTACTAACTTAGGCATCGGAGGGGCGTTCCTCGGATCAACCCCCGAGGCTAGTTTACATGTTCTCTCTTGTAGGAAACCAAACCGGCTTACTTACCAAGGAGATACCGGTTCACACCCTAATATTTATTCCATATCGGAACAAGCATATCTCAATCAATGTTGAAACTTCCATTTTTATTCCGGAGTTGTCGAGTTTTTGAAAAAAAAATTATATTTTATTATCGTGATAATTTCGAGAATTAATCGAAAATGTATCAAACTTTGTTTATTTATAGATCGCTCTAATACTATACTTCATTTTTAAAAATAATTACATACAACGTTCTTTTCAAATTTAATAGCGTATCAGCGTTTGAATTCTTATAGAGAATGAATTCGAATTTTCAATGTAATCACATTATAATTAGTGTCATATAATAAAACTCATTTAAAGTTATCAATATATGTCTAACCTAAACAAATAGTCTACGTGTCTTTATAAATCATTATACTATATCAAAAGACTAATATTCGTCAAAGTAACTTGCAAGTTATACATAGTGTTTGAAGTTTCCAACGATTTGATTTAGGAAAAATGGATCAGAATACCCCCAACTTTGGACAGTTCGCTTTTAATACCCCCAACTTTGAATTATTTTTAAATACCCCCAACTATAGGAGTGGTCCGCCAAAAATACACCCGGATGACTTGTAACCTGTTAGTAAGGTAATTTTTTTTTATATCTCTTTTATTTTTATTTTCAATCTCTACTCCCACCCTTCCCTCACCCCCACTACCACCCACTGCCACCTTCCCACTGGCCACTACTGCCCTTCCCACACCCCACTCCCTACCCCCGGCAGCCCCCTACCACCCTTCCCACACCCCACCCCTACCTTCCAGCAGCCCCCTACCACCGTACCCTTCCCACACCCCAACCCCCTCCCACCAATTTCAACCTCACCTTCTCACCTCCATCATCACCAGTTCATCACGCATAAATTCATCATTGCACATAAAATTACAGAACAATGCACTTCGAAAATTCTTTAACATACTCCACTCATTAATTCAAAAATCAGGCTGAATAATCCTTTGAAAACTGAGATCATTATATTATTGAGCTAATTAATAATTTTCAAAAGGAAAGAAATGAAGGGAATTCAAAATTCCACTGATGTTGATAGTTAGGGTTTTAAATTGAACAAAATTATCCCAATTTTATATAGTAAAATTCGTCAAATTAGTCCAAAGTGATATTTTCAATTTCTCACTACATATAAACAAACAAATATAAATATAAATAACACTTCAAATAATTAGATTAAAAAAATATGGAATTGCAGAAAAAAAAACATAGAGATGAAAAATGGATGAGGAGAGAGATTAGCAGGTGAATTAACGAGGCAAAACTGGAAGCCATTGAAGAAGGAAGAAAGAGATGAGGAGAGATGAGCAGGTGGTGAATTAAGGAGGCAAAACTGGAAGCCATTGAAGAAGGAAGAAAGAGATGAGGAGAAATGAGGAGAGAGATGAGCAGGTGGAGAATTAACGAGGCAAAACTGGATCATAAGTAAAGCACGTGCAAGTATTTACCAGTTCTTTCGGTAAAAGCAGGTAAAAGGAGTATTTTTGGCGGACTACCCCCAAAGTTGGGGGTATTTAAAAATAATCCAAAGTTAGGGGTATTAAAAGCGGACCGCCTAAAGTTGGGGGTATTCTGATCCATTTTTCCTTTGATTTATGTCACTATGGGTTTGGTGAGTGACAAAACGACAATATAGGAAAGCCTCAACCAGCCTTCTAGGACAACCTCCAAATGTTACACTGCCATAGATTGTTATTAACAATGACGAACCAACAACATTTATCTCAAAATAGTATTTTTTACACGCTATGTATGTATGTCATATTAATGTTTTTTATTTTTGTTATATATCAATATTACGAAAAATTTGATTCGAACATATATGTATAATTATTTTAATATGTTTTTCTTTAAATCAATATTTCATTGGTTTTTTAGTTATATGTTCATCATTATTCAAATATAGTATTGAGAGAAAGAAATATAAAGCAGAATAAAGCTTATCAAATAAAGTGAAAGAATTTGTGTACCAGGTTCAATCATTAGATATTAATAAAGTGGAAATGTTTGATTTATATAGTAGATATTACCGAATAATAATCAACATATAGGTTCTAAAATATTATCAGTATAATTAATAATATCATGAAATCCAAATTTTAATTTTTTTCTTCTGGTTGTGTCAATCAAGTTATATTGTCATTTTAAGTTTTGATCAGAGTTTTTCACACATATGTAAGAAGAGGAAAACATTCTCCTTACTTTTATATTCAATTGAAATTTCAAATTCAATTTCAACGTCAACTTGTTCAATATATATCGCAAGTAGGAAGAAGAAAAGATTCTTTAATATAATGAAAATTTAAATTCATTGAGGATATATATGACTTTTTGTAACAGGACATCAACTCCCACCCCCCTCTTCACTTACATAATAGAGTATTGAGAGAAGGAAATATAAACTAGAAGAAAGCGGTTATGCTCAAACAAAGTTGAAGCATTTTTGTATCAGGTTCAATCGTTATATATTAATAAAGTCGAAAAAAGTTTGATTTATAGAATAGAGACAACCGAATGAAAATTAACATTAAGGTTTTAAATACTATCAGTATAATTACTTATATGAAATACAAATTTTGATCATTTCTTCTGATTGTGTCAATCGATTGTCATTTTAATTTTTTATCAGAGATTTTCACACATATGTAAGAAGAGGAAATTATTTTCGTTAATTTTATATTTCATTGAAATTTCAGATTCAATTTCATCGTTAACTTGTTCAATATATAGGCAAGTAGAAAAAAGAAAAGATTATTTAATATAACGACAATTTAAATTCATTAAGTGTATATCAGGCTTTATATAAAAGGGACACCATCTTGCTTCCCTTCAATTATACTAGATTTTTTTGCACGCGATGCGTGCTTGAATTTTTTTCGAAAGAGAAACTCGATTTTCTTCGGCATAAGAGTCAAAATTTGAACATTAGACATACAAAGTATAATTGTTTTTATTTGCAAAATTTGATTGGTTTAGTTTCTGTCACTTAAGTCTCTCACCATTCTTTTTTTTTTTTTTTAACTTTTCAAAGTTAAATTCTATGAACAAAATAGAAATTTTATTGAATTTATTTATGATTTCTAATATTATAATTTTTTAGTTGATTTTTGAATTAAGTACAGTACTTCATAAATTCTAAGGAAAGTGGACACTTTGATTTCAAGTCAATTTTTTTCATAGGTTGTAGTTTGTAAGTGAATTTTTAAGTTTTTGTAAAGTTTCCTCATTTTAGTGATTTGCATAACGTAAATTATGCAATTCTATGATTTTAGTTGACTTGTGAGTGATTGTTATAATTATATTTTTGGTATTTTTGTTTGAAATTAAAACCCCTTTGATTTGTAAGTGAATTTGTAATTTAGAATGGGAAGGAAGTAACATATATAATCTCTTCATTCGAGGACACCATAGATTGCCCTTTCCCTTATATAATAGAGATATGTTGTACTTTGATTCTTGAATGATATTTTACATAAACCTTTTTACCTTGATAATTAATCGCTATTATATAATAGAAAAAGATAGGTCCAAATATATGTAAAAGTTTCATTATATATAGGAAACACTATAAAAAGTAAATAATTTTTTTCCTTGTCTAACTTCTAAATTCTGATTTCACTATAAATACACCTCTATTTTTTATCATGACTCACCATTAATTGTGAATAGTTCTTGAGAATAGTGATTTGTAAGTAAATTTTTGTAAATGTTTCTATATGTATTGACGTTCTAGGTTATTAGTTTTAGTTTGTATGTTAATTTAAGTTTTAATAAAGTTTCCTGATTATTTGAGTGATTTGTGTGATTTTTATAACGTGATTTTCTCAATTGTATGAGTGATTTGTAAAGTTTCTTCTTTTAAGTGATTTGTGATTGAGTGTTGTAAATTAATTTTCGGTAGTTTTCTTAGAGTACCGATTTTGATTTTGACATTCCTTTTGTAATTAAGAAAGGAAATGGGGGTAAATAGGCATTTCAAAAGAGGACACCATTGCTCACCCCTTACCTTATATAATAGAGATAATAGAGATTTGCATATGTGTAAGACTCTATCTTACTAATCTATGCACTATTTATTGTAAAACTCCTTCAAATATAATTGAACTGAAATTTATACTCCATCCTAAATTTGTGAATCAATTTTCTATCAAACTTATTATTATGATGAGTAATGCTAAATTATGGTATCATGTCTATTTTTATACTTGTAATATTGTACATAGCAATCCCGTTTTAAACATCTGGTTGCCATTTTAAGATGAGGTTGATGGAGTTGTAGATTATACTTTCAGTAAGTAACTTATAAAATAACAATCAAATTAATCTAAATTGGCAACGATTTAGGATTGATTACATATATAGAGATTTAATTTGGTGATTATAATTGTCCAATCACTTTCTATAATCACAACATTATCATAAATGTTGGCCGGTTTTGACCTAAAATTTCCCAAATAAATAGCTATGTTGCCACTTGTTTAAGACTTATATAGGATCCGTTTGATTCAACTTATCTTATCTTATCTTATCTTATAAGATAGTTTATTGTTTGTATCTAATATCTTATTTTATCTTATTTCATTTGATCTTATCTTATAAGATGTTAATTTCTTTTTTCAATCAAAATTAGTTGAACATAACAGGCCTTAGGCCATGCACACGTGGCAAACAAAAAAAAAATATCAACTAACATGTGGATGAAACGCCCTTTGCTTGCTTTAATTCAACTTTAGCAATTTCTCTAGCTTTATATAATAGAATAACAAAGCGTTTTTTGTGCAACACGCCACACGGAACCCGAACCGTGTGGCCACCTCCCTTCCTGCCCACTTGCTTTACACACACGGGTCATACACTCATATCCTCCTTCCACCCCAATTCTCTCTCCTCCCACCCCAATTCTTCTTCGATGGGCCTCCTTCCTCCCACCTCCCTCCTCCTTCCTCCTTCCTCCTTCCTCAGATCTTTGACTTTTTTATCATCGCAAACTTAACCTTCGACTTCATGTGCGTCAACAACCACGTCATCCACGTATCTCTCTCACCATTTTCCATTCTCTCTCCTCAGTTTCTTCTGCCATTAAAGCTGCAATGGCGGGCAAACGAAGATGGAGTTCGACGCAAAAATAACCTCATATTGCATTCTCTGTAGTCTGTACACAGAGATCGTGCTTTGCATATTGCATTCCCCGCCAGCCCCGACCACTACTCAGTGCGTACTAATTTTCTCTCTCCTCAAACTAAACCCAGATCCAATTCTCAGATTCATTTTCTACAAGGTAAGTTTGAAGTCATATTTGTGATAGTTTTTCTCCAATTGACCACTCTGCTACTTGCTGTTGTCAATCTGTTGACGGTTGAGGGAGCAAGCAAGTAATCCAAAGCTATTGCACTACCTGGAAGCGATCTCTTCAGGTACTTATTGTAACTGAGATAGACTAAATAAGAAAGATCATAAATCCTCTAACAACCAAGCTATTAACTACACATGATATGAAGATCGAGAGTGAGGACCAAATATTGCACAGTTCAGATTGGTGGCATAATTACCTCATTTGTACTAGGGTGGGACAGAGTAACTTCATGTGCATGCAGATGATACCCGCAGTCTCCAATAACAGGTTTTGCAGACTGTTGATAACCCCCATCTTCCGCGAAGTCCTCCTGTATGAGCTCTAATTGAAATTAGTTTCTGAATAATGAGTTATTGTTGAGTTGTAGTGATTTTTGAATTGAAGCTAGTGAATTGTGATAGTTTTGGTGTATTGTGATTTTTGAATTGAAGCTAGTGAGTTGTAGTGATTTACTGAGAAGATAACCCCCATTTTTTCTACTGAATGTTGTGATTTTTGTGATTGTTTCGATCTTTTTGGTTGATTTTATGCATAATTGAATATTGATACTAGAACATGGATTATTGGGTTGTTAATTTTCAATTCAATTTCAGTTCCGCCAACTAATTACAAAAAGTAACCCCTAGTTTCCATAAAAGTAACCTATTATATTACAAAAAAGTAACCTACACTTTCTATAAAAGTAACCCCTAGTTATAGTAAAAGTAACTCCTTACAATTACAAAAAGTAACTTATACTTTCAGTAAAAGTAACCCCTAGTTGTAGTAAAAAGTAACCCCCTATATTCACAAAAACTAACCCATACTTGGAGTAAAAAATAACCCCTCAACATTACAAAAAGGTAACCTTTGTATTTGAAAAAGTAACTCTTAATTTTAATAAAAGTAACTCATGTTACAAAAAGTAACCCCTTGCATAAGAATAAAGTAACCCTATAATAAATGTAAAAGTAACCCCTAGTTTCAGTAAAAGTAACCCATATTTATCGTAGAAGTAACCCTTTATAATTACAAAACGTAACCCATATTTTTAGTAAACCCCTCCAAAAAACTGAAGTAACCCCTGCATACAGTAAAAGTAACCGTTTATAATTACAAAAAACAACCTCTATTTACTGTAGAAGTAACCTCTTATAATTAAAAAGTAACCCTTAATTTCAATAAAAGTAACCCCTTGTAATTACAAAAGTAGCACCTACTTTTAGTAGGAGTAACTCCTTAACATTACAAAAAGTAACCCCTAATTATAGTAAAAGTAACCCCTAGTTATAGTAAAAGTAATCCCCTTACAGTTACAAAAAGTAACTTATACTTTCAGTAAAAGTAACCCCTATTTATTGTAAAAGTAACCCTTATAGGTACAAAAAGTAACCTATACTTACAGTAAAAGTAACCCCTTAGCATTATAAAAAGTAATCCCTAGTGTTAGTAAAATAACCCCTTAGTATTCGATAAAGTAATCTCTAATTCACTAAAAGTAACACTTTAGCATCGAAAAGAAACGCGTTTTATTTTTTATGAATAAATAAGATTATTTTATATATATAACGAGGATACTTTTTATGAACTAATTGATGGGCTCTTGTACATTTATTATGGTTACTTTTTATAAATATTTCAAGCAATTATATAATAATTGGGTTTAGTTTTGTGAACATATGATTTCACTCGAACAAATAAATAAGGTTACTCATACATTTAATTAAGGTTACTTTTATTAACTAATGAGGTTACTTTTATAATATAATGGGTCATTTGAAAATATATATGAGGGTTACTTGTAGAATAAATGAGTTACTCGTATGATAAAACAAGGATACAAATAATAATAGTGACTTATTATGAAGTAATGTGTTCCTCGTATCATAAAATAGGAAAAAAATAAGGGAAATAAGAGGAGAGAGAAAATAGGAAAAAAATAGGGGAAATAACAGGAGAGAGAAAATGAGGCAAAAAAATAGGAAAAATGAGAGACATTAAAGACAAAAAAAAAGAGTTTACAAAAAAATATGAGAGAGGGGGGGGGGGGTGCTTGAGAGAAGGGGAGGGGAATTAATGGTAAAATTCTAGAGGAAATAAGAGGAGAGAGAAAGTAGGAAAAAAAAATAGGGGAAATAAGAGGAGAGAGGAAATGAGGCAAAAAAAAAAGGACAAAATGAGAGAAGAGAAAAAAAAAATAGAAAAAAGAAAGAGTTAAAAAAATGAGAGAAAAGGGGAAAGGGCGTGACAACATGAGAAAAGGGGAGGGGATGGGTTAGTTAGAGGAAAGGAGGTGGCCACACCATTAGTTGAAGGTGTGGCCCGCCTCATATAAAAGTTTGTAATTATTGATTTCAGTGTGAGTCATTTTAACACACATGTAATAAAAGAAATGACCATCAAATCTATTTTATCAACTACCTTCTCTGTCTCTAAATAGAGTATCTATTTTTTCATTAATGTTGTCCCAGAAAGATTTTTCATTTACTTATTTGATATGGGTCAACAATTAAACTATGATTTTGCTTTCAACTATAATTACATCACCCACTTTTTCTTATGGCCCACATTCTCTTCCCTTTATAAATAATTCATAAAAAGTGTAACAAATTCTATATTTGATTTACAACTAAGGAACTACACATGATTTCTTCTTAATACTTATGTCCAGAAGAAATTAATACTCTACTTAAGAACGAAGGGAGTAATATTTAATATCCAATATCAAATCATTTACTAATTAAAATTAAAATTGGATTTTATAAAACAGTGCACGAGATTGTGACATTCAAAGGATTGATCTTAAGCTCATTTTTTTTGGTTTTATTGTTTAGTTTTTATAAGAGAAGCAACAATTGGATAACAGAGTGGTGGATTAATCTCAACCTTCATTAGTTAATGTTGTAGATTTAAAATTTTCATATTGGCAATATTTTTATTTTAAATGTATGTTTATAATATGGATAGACTGCTATTGAAACATATAAGAGTGACTACCCTTTTTAATAATAATAGTAAAGGGATCATACAAGTATATTTTATATGAAAGCGTCTTGCGTCAGATTGCGTTTCAATTATCTAGAATGACTAGGACGAGTATATGTATTTCAGTTATTAGTTTATGGGTATAAAGTATCAATTTATGCGCATAAGACTACTAGTTTAGTAGTTTATGGTCATAAATCATCAATTTATGAGGGGTAAATTGATAGATGTCTCGGGTTAAATTTCGGGTTAAACTGGTAGAGATCTGGTTTAAAGTAATAGAGGTATGGGTTAAAATTATCAATCCGACTTGCATGGACCCGGTTCACACTAAAAATAGTGTGGACCAGGCCCAGGCACGTGACCCGTTAAGAAATACTCACTTTTAATTACCAAAAATGCGCGATTTTCTCTCTTTTCAATACTTCCAAAATCCGTCATTTTCTCTCTCTTCAATATTTCCAAAAACCAAAGATTCTATCGCTATAAAATTTCTGCAAATTATTGTTTCTCTCCATTCAAATTATTTCTGCAAACAAAATTGATGCTTCGACAATTTCCTATTCAATTGAACAACTACGAAAAATTCATGAAAAATAATTTGGGTTTAATTGATCAAATAGATCTGAATCAGAGTATTGTACCATATAATATAGACAACCTAAATCACTTGACGACGACGAATAGCATTGCAGCACTCGACGACGAACAGCATCACAATTCATTCCAAAATGAGCATCAAGATTCACTGATAATAGAT
This sequence comes from Beta vulgaris subsp. vulgaris, assembly GCF_026745355.1. Lineage (NCBI taxonomy): Eukaryota > Viridiplantae > Streptophyta > Magnoliopsida > Caryophyllales > Amaranthaceae > Beta > Beta vulgaris. The sequence continues at coordinate 41,244,251 of NC_079205.1, forward strand.
CTCAATAATACACCAAGTATTGAAGGTAACAACATCGAAGTCAATAATTTCATTTGTTTCATTAAGCAAAAGACTAACACTATAATTTTATGTAGATAATGTGGTTTTGTTTCATGATGAGATAGAAAATCAATTTGGCGAGCAATATGCTTTACTCTCAAGTGATGAATCTAATTTAGCTGTCATTCCAAGTAAATAGTTACACTATATCAAAAATAGATACACTATATGATACATAGGTACACTATATCATACAGAGCTACATTATATCATAACTAGATACACTATATCTTATAGGAACACAGTAGGAGATATAGAAAATATTTACTTAAATGCATTACAGAAACATACACTATATCAAACATAGATACACTATATCATATAGAGGTACACTATATCCTATAGGAACATAATAGGAGATACAAAAAATATTTACTTAAACGCATTACAGAAACATACACTATATCATCACACACTATATCATTTTAACATACACTATATCATCACAAAATACACTATATCATTTAACATACACTATATCATTTTAACACACACTATATCATTTAACACATACTATATGATACATAGGTACACTATATCATATCAATATACACTATATCATTTTAACATACACTATATCATTTTAACACACACTATATCATTTTAACATACACTATATTATCATAAAATACACTATATCATTTAACATACACTATATCAATAGATACACTATATAATATATACATACACTATATCATTTTAACACACACTATATGATACATAGGTACACTATATCATATCATTATACACTATGGGTCTGTTCTCCCGAGCTTATTTTCAGTTCAGTTCAATTCAGTTCAGTTCAATTCAATTCAGTTTAGATCAGTTCAGACCAGTTCAGTTCAGCTCTTGACAATACTTTTACTCTCACATATCACTATTCATTTCAGTTCAGTTCAGTTCAATTCAGTTCAGTTCAGATCAGTTCAGTTCAGTTGTTTTATGCCAAAGAGAACATGCCCTATATCATTTTAACATACACTATATCATTTTAACATACACTATATCATCACAAAATGCACTATATCATTTAACATACACTATATCAATAAATACACTATATAATATATACATACAAAGTAGAGACATTGCAAAGTTAAATGCTGAGGGATATTCTGATTTGCAAAGTAGAGACATTGCAGCTTATAATGAAATGATTAGAAGTCAAGAAGAGTTGCAGAAATGTCCTCATAATCCTGAGTTGCAGAGTCTGGAATCTCAAGCTGTGGGGAATTACAGGAGAGTTCACAGGGACTATATTGCTTTTCTGAATCAGAAAGCCAAGCTCAATTGGTGTAAGGAGGGTGATGAGAACACTAGTTTGTTTCATCAATCCATAAAAGCTAGGAGGATCAGGAATACTGTATATGCAATAGAAGATAAGGAGGGTAACTGGAAGGATAATATGAAGGATGTTAATGAAGCTTTCTTGGACTATTATGTTAGCTTGCGGGGACATCTATGAGCAATAGAACAAGAGTAAAGCAGGTAGTGATAGAGAAGGGCCCTGTGCTTTCAGAGGAACACATCCAAAATTTGGAGAGACCTTATACAGCTCAGGAGGTCAAACAAGCCTTGTTTTCAATACTAAGCAGCAAAAGCCCTGGTCCTAATGGTTTTGGTGGTTACTTTTTCAGAGATGCATGGCACATTATTGGAGAAGAGATAACTCAGGCTGTCTTAGATGTAGTTCATTCAGGTAAACTTCTTAATGAACTGAATACAACCATGCTAACTCTCATACTTAAAGTGTCTTGCCCTAAGTCTGTAAGTGAATTTAGACCAATAGCTTGCTGCAATACATTGTATAAGTGCATAACTAAGATGATGTGCAATAGATTGAGTCTAATTCTCCCTGATATTATAGCTGAGAATCAAGGAGCCTTTATTAAGGATAGATTTATTGCTCACAATATTATGGTTTGTCAAGATTTGGTGAGACATTATGGAAGGAGGAAGGTTGAGCCAAGTTGTATAATGAAATTGGATTTGAAAAAAGCATATGACACAGTTGATTGGCAATTCCTTGAAGATATGTTAAAGGCTTTCAAATTTCTTGTAAAGTTCACTAGCCTAGTAATGAAGTGTGTGAGTACACCTAAGTTATCTCTTATGGTTAATGGATCATTGCATGGTTTTTTGGTTCCAAGAGGGGTTTGAGACAGGGAGACCCTATGTCCCCCTTGTTGTTTGTGATATGCATGGACTACTTGACAAGAATTCTGAGGACCTTAGAAAATCACCCTAGATTCTCTTATCATCCAAGATGCAAGCATATCAAACTGTCTCACATGATTTTTGCTGATGATAATATCCTACGTTGTGATGGAAAATTCCCAGCTGTTTACACAATGCTTCAGGCAGTAAAGTTGTTTTCAGATTCAACTGGGCTGTAGATAAGTGAACAAAAATCAGATTTTTTACACTGTTGGGGTGGATACAGAAGTTATTGATAGAATCAAGAGAGTGTCTGGATTCACTCATAACTCTCTTCTATTTATATCTAGGAGTTCCAATTTGTTCAAAGAAGATTTCAGTTAGTGAATGCAATGGAATAATTGAGAAGATGAGTTCAAGTATCAAGGTATGGAGTAGTAGAAACCTCTCCTACACTGCTAGACTCAATCTTATTAACTCTGTACTTATTAGCATTCACCAGTATTGGGCCTAGATTTTCATAATTCCCAGATATGTGTTGAAGGAAATTGAGAAGGTATGCAAGGCTTTTCTGTGGACAGGTAGCTGCTATAGTGTTAGACCCAGATATATATCCTGGGAAAAGGTTTGCTCTCCTAAACAAGCTGGGAGATTGGGGATAGGCAGGTTAAAGTCTGGAATAGGGCTGCAATTGCTAAATATGTATGGGCAATAGTCACAAAGCAAGATAATTTGTGGGTGAAGTGGGTCCATGGAGTTTACATTAAGGAAGCTGTTTGGTGGGACTATGAACCACCCCTTGATTGCTGTTGGTACTGGAAGCAAGTTTGCAAAGTAAAGACAGAATTGAAGAGGTATTATAGTGAGCAGGAGCTCAAGAGCCTGAGAAGATTGAGTATCTCAAGCACTTACCAGAAGATGATAGGAGTAAGTGATGTGGTTCAGTGGGACATATTGGTGTGGAATAGATTGGCTATTCCTAAGTATAGAATGATTTGTTGGCTTGCAATGCACCAAAGGCTGAGGACCTCAGACTTGTTGGTTAAAATGGGACTCATGGAGGAAAACAAATATTTACTTTGTGATGTAGGTGAAGAGTCTCACAGTCACTTGTTTTTTAAATGCAACTAATCAATTCAGTGCCTTGATCTGGTCAAGACATGGTTGCATTTATCTTCAATACAAGTATTGATACATAGACAATGGTTCTTGCTCCAGAAGAGTAGGAGAACAGGCTTTCAGAAAAGAGTAATTGCAGTTGTATTTGCTGGATTGGTATACAGTATATGGTGGGCAAGAAATGAAGCTATGTGGAATAATGTGGTTTGGAGACCTGAAGTACTAGTATAACGTATGAAGCAAGCTGTGCTACTCAGGCTAAAGTTAGTAATGCCTCGGAAAATCAATTCTATGGAGAAACAGTGGGTAGAGAGAATTCTGAGTGAAGGAAAATGATGTATAGTAATTGTAGCAGTTGATTCTTGAGAGGGCCAACCTAGTTGGGCAGCTCTTGGATTAGTTTGCTTAGGTTGTAGTTGCTGTTTTCTGGTGTTATTTGATTTACTTACTTAGCGAAATATATATATATATATATATTATATTATATATATATATATATAATATATATATATATATATATATATATATATTATATATATATATATATTATATATATATAAACTTACACTATATCATTTTAACACACAATATATATATCATTTTAACACACAATATATGTATCATTTTAACACACACTATATCATTTTAACATACACTATATCATTTTAACACACACTATATCATCACAAAATACACTATATCAAATAGAACACAATTATTCATATATACATAACAGAAAAAAAGATTAACCAACTTCATATATGATACATATATAAATAGCATTCATCAATTAATTACAAAAGATTTGTCACTGATATGACATCACAATGTCATTATTCAGTGACAAATAATCATAGTTTAAACATTCTTGATCATCAAAAAAAGGAGTTCTTTAGATCAATAGGGCTCTTTACTTACAGTGCCAACCAAAAACACACTGTAAAACCCCTAGCCCTAAGCCCCTAACTAACCCTCATCAAAGTTTTATTCTTCAGCAAACAAAATTTGGAACCCATCACAGTAAACCCACCACTCACCACTAATATGAGCCCAGAAATCAAACCCATCACCTTCAATTATGGACTTCAGAGCCCACATCTTGGTGGAGGTGTTGTCCTAGTTGGGCGTCCAATGAACTGATTCCCTTACAATCCACATCCTCCTCCATTTTTTACAAACATTCTTCACAATTGTTGAATTCCATCCGGTAAGTTTAGAGAACACATGAAAGGAGATAATCTCTTCCATACCCAACAATTGGTGCGCATCTTCTAAACCATAGCGTGCAATACTCCTCCACTCCCTGCATACACTTTTCACACACTCTCTATCCCTTGGGTCAGAAAGTCGAGGGAAAACATGGAAACGAAGAATCTCATCCAGACTGGGTGAAGTTGATCAAGTGAAGCCATATTTTTCCTTCGAAAAACACCAAAAATCAGCATAAAACCAAATTTCAAACCACCACTACACTACCCCCTATCTTACCCCCTGTTTTAATTAACTTGTTGAGTTTCACGTCATCAATTCACAGCATATGTAAACGATAATATTTAATCACTAAAAATGATACACTTATTATCAACTTGTTTACTAACAACTAATAACAATTCGCTAAAAAAATTCAAATAATCATCACAAAAACCTAAACCCTATGATAACACAAAAAAAAATTTCTCATCAAATCTATCATAAACAAAAAAATAGGTTTTGGGCAACAAAAATATTCGTCGCCCAATGGGACAAGTTCGTTGCACAAAGGTTTGGGCAACGAAAAATCATCCTCACTTTTTTCGATATCTTCATCATCTTCATCCTCCTCATGATTCAATTTCTTCGGTTTCTTCGTCATTAGGGAAATCAAAGAAGTTCCTTGGATTTGCCTTAATAACAAATCTCCATTGTGGTTCATTATGACATGGTACATAGAAGACTTGTCAATTTGAGAGGCTAATGCAAATGACTCATTGGTTTTTAACCTCTGAGTTACATTAATAAGCACTGCTCCTAAATTACCCTTTTTAATCCCTTTTCCTTCGTCGAACACATTAAACCACTTACACTTAAACAGAACGATATGGGACTAGTTCGGTTCTTAAGAGCATCATACTCTAGCACAATAACCTTCTCTAAAACCCCATAGAAATCCTTTTGCCCACTTTCCTCGTCCCCTTTCACAACTACGCCACTATTTTGTGTTTTTCGATTTCTTTGCCGCTTTTTGGTGTGAAATCTAAACCCATTAATGACGTATCCATCAAAAGTGACAACACCTTTCATCGGTCCTCATGCTAAACACAATAATTCTTCAGTAACTCTAGGATCCCCTTCTTTCCATAGATTTGTAATCTACATATCATTATTAGTTAACCACGGAAACAAAATAAAGATACAGAAAATAAAACTAATGTGTTCACTTACTCTATCTTCAAACCACTTGCAAAGGTCAATCCTTTGAGAAATTGGTGCATGCTCATATTCACTAGACATAAGAATGTAAGCAACTAATTAGTTCTATTAATGGAAAAAAAAAATCATTATGCATGTTAAAATATCACACTTACGTCAAGAAAGGTTTTGCTTCATCACAATTAAACATGACGTAAAGTTGAGCTTCTCGCTCTCCTTAGTAGTCATTTCTGTTAGACTTGCCTTCCCTAAAGGCTTGCCTATTTTAGAGAAGACAGACAAGTTACAGGATTGAGGATGGTTAATGTCATCATTTCGATCTGGACGATTGTGTAACGTCTCAATCTTAGACATATATCTCGAGCAAAATGTCAGACATTCCATTTTAATGTACCCGTTAGCAATTGAAGCTTCTGGGTGAGCTTTGTTCCGCACGAGAATGATTTGAACGTTCGCATTGCCCTAAAAGAGATATATTAGTAAAACACACTACATGTATACAATCCTATGATAACCATAACTACTAACAACTGACCTTTCAAAGCGATACATCCAACGATAATGTACAGGACCTGCCATTCTAGCCTCAGTAGCCAAGTGAATCGGGAGATGTATCATTACATCAAAGAAGGCAGGAATGAATACGCGCTCCAGCTTACATAAGGTGATTGCTATATTCATTTCCATCTTCTCTAGTTCTGCTACCTTTAAGGTTTTAGAACACAGTTGCTTGAAAAAAAGACTGAGCTCTTGTAAAGGCGTTAGAACATTTTCATCTAAAACACCTTGGAAGGCAGGTGTTAGTAAGTCTTGCATGAAAACGTGAAAATCATGAGTTTTCATTCCATTACCTTCCCATCGTGCAAGGAGACACACCTTGAAATATTTGATGAATAAGCATCTGGAAAAGCTAATTTGGATAGAAATGTGACTATTTTTCTCCTTTCACTCAAAGTCAAGTTGTAAGGTGCTGGTGGGACTTGCCATTTATCATTCCCAAGTGACTTTGGACGTAGCTTATCATGCATTTTCATGTCTATTAAGTCTAGTCGGGCATTTAAAGAGTCCTTATTCTTTCCCGGTAAATCAAGCATTGTGCCTAATATACTTTCACACACATTCTTTTCCACATGCATCACATCCAAGTTGTGTCGAACCAAGAGATGTCTCCAATAAGGTAATTGGAAAAAGACACTACGTTTTTTCCATTGATGCACAATATATCTTTCACCTCTCTTGCGTTTTCCCTTAGAAGCTTTTCCAAACTCCATATTTGAGTATCCATTTAATTGCTCCAAAACATCAAACCCCATTAGAGGAACTGGAGGAGGACCCCTTTGTACCTTACCACCAAAGGAGCTCCTATTAAGCCTCCATTTGTGATCGATTGGTACCACCTTCGATGTTCTGTATAGCAATATTTGTGTCCACGCTTCAAATAATGAGATTTTGTGTCTATATGACAATTAGGGCATGCAAGGGCCCCTTTGGTACTCCAACCAGACAAATTAGCATAAGCTGGAAAGTCATTAATGGTCCATAACAACACCGCTCGCATATTAAAAGTCTCTTTCGCATAGGCATCAAACGTTTTTACCCCAAACTCCCACAGTTCATTAAGTTCATCTACTAGAGGTTGCAAAAATACATCTATATCATCTCCTGAGATTTAGGGCCAGGAATTAATAAAGATAATACATATTATCACTCTTCATACACATCAAGGGGGTAGATTGTACGGCACCAACATCACTGGCCAAATACTATATCTACTACTCATGTTAGCTCCAGGATTAAACCCATCACTAGCTAAACCCAATCGTACATTACGTGCATCTTTAGCAAAGTCTGGAAATGTTTTGTCCAAAGACTTCCATGCTTCTGAATCTGCAGGGTGTCTCATTATCCCATCATCCTTCTTATCATCTTTATGCCATCGCATATGTCTTGCTAACTTGGAAGATATAAACATCCTTTGTAGTCGTGGAATTAAGGGGAAATGATGCAAGATCAGTTGAGGAACTCGAGTTGTCTTTTGGACATCCTCGCCATCTGAATACTCATCACCACCTTGCACGACTTTCTCCTTCCATCTAGGAGCTACACATTTAGGACATTTTTCTTCATTCGCAAATTCTTTTCGAAACAAAATACAATGGTTAACACAAGCATCAATCTTTACATAATCTAACCCTAGTGCTTTTGTGTATTTTTTTGCTTCATAAGCATTTGCAGGAAAATTCTTGTCATAGTTAAAAGCCCTATGTAAGGTCTTCAATAACATTGAAAAAGATTTATCACTCCATTTATTGCTAACTTTATTGTGTAGCAATGAGATAATAAACTCTAATCTTTTGAATGTGGTACACCCGGATACAACTCGGCCTCCATGTCTTCTACTAATGTCATTAACTCCTTAGGATATTCATGATTGTCTGACTTTCTATTGTTTCCATTATCATCGGGCACAGAAGAAGTAGTTGAATTCCATGCATTTGTTGCTTCAAAAATTAATGGAGCCATGTCGTCAAAGGACATTTCTATTTCATTTTCCTCGTTGTCTGAAACGACCTCTGTTTCACCTTCAAGCTCAACTGATTCCCCGTGACTCACCCATGGATTGTAACCATTATCGATACCATGTACTAGTAAGTGAATTTGCATTGCTTTTAGATTTTGGGCAAAAAGCAATCTACATTTCACACAGGGACATTTCAGTGATGTTTCATCACTTTTTCTTTGAAAGCAAACTCTAGAAACTCATTGACCCCTGCTTTATACTCCGCTTTTCGCCTATCCTTTATCCCACTATGATTCATCCAACTTCGATTGGTATTCATTCTTTCAATCAAGTAAGAAAAAATCCTTAAGAAAGAAAAACAAAAGATATCTCTCATTCAGTTAGAAAAAAAAATTATCTCCAAACTTACTAGCTTAGGTAATTGAATGCAAGAAAAAATAGTTTTGGCACTATCGAGCAATAGTGTCAATTTGAAAGATTAGTTTTGGCAGTAGGGGGTGGTGGCAGCAAGGGGGGGTGTCTGCAGAGGGGTAGTGCAGCAAGGGGTGTTTGCAGGGGTGGTTGCAGCAAGCGGGTGTCGTAGAGGGTAGTGCAGCAAGGGGGTGTTTGCAGGGGTGGTTGCAGCAAGGAGGGGCGCAAGGGGTGGTCGCAGTAGGGGAGTCTCTGTAGGGGGTAGTGGTAGTAGGGAGAGTGTCTGGGAGGTGGGTAGTGGCAGTAGGAAGAGTGTCTGAGGTGGGTGGTGGCAGCAAGGGGGGTGTCTACAGAGGGGTAGTGCAGACAACTAAATTAAAAAAAAATCACAACAAGGACAACGACACTATGAAGGATGAGCACTTTAAAAAGTAAAACATTCAATTCAAAAAGAAATAATTTTCTCGGTGTATCTTCATCTAGCTATTGCAGAATTTGAGATAATAATCATCCTTATTTATCTTCCTTTGCTTACAGGGCCTACATGTCAACGCTATTTCATTAAAAATCTAGCTATCAAACTAGTTAATTCGCATTACTTCTCAGTTCTCACATAGCATCATCCATACAAGTATTGTTACATTCACTGTCTGGTATCTTCTCTAAACCAAATCTGATCTAATATATCTAGAAGCAGAAGCAGCAGCAATAAAGCATGATATAATTAATACTTTTTGAATTGATCAGATGATTCTCTTCAATATATATAGCCATAAAAATCTGACCAACAGTAATAAAAGTAGAATTTCAACTTGTTAGTGGTAAAGAGAAAGAGAAGAAAGACAATGTCGATGGATGGAAAGAGAAAAAAGAGTATTGTGATAGAAACAAAGTTTGATTTGAACTTAAATTTGGACAATAACACTTAAAAAGAAAATCTTCATCAACCCAATAACAAGTATGAAATTCATTACGGGACCTAAGGAGTATAATCTAATAAAATAGTTCACTTTCAAAAGCACAAGATCTTGTCTAAGGCAGAAAAGTTGCCTTTATGGCCTTCACAAGGTTGTGTAATGCACTAGCCCTCAAACACTCTAATAGTCTACAGAAATAGTAATGGTCAAGCACTAAATCCTAGCACCCAAAAAATGATATCAACGAGTCTACATACTATAATATCCCCTTTTTAACTATTGTGAACAGCCATCCCTAAACATGATTATTAATAAAATTCAAAATTGGTAACAATACAGTAAATCAAACAGCAAATTTGAAACAGGAAAATACAAAGAATGATGATGAAGAAGAGAAAAGAAAAAGAAAGTAGAAGACCTAGAAATTTCAAAATTCATAACAATAATTCAAGGTAAAGAACGGTTTTGCTTGACAAGAAGAGAGGATAAAACAATAAAAGATACCAACCTTGCCGCCGAAATCGCCGCTAGCCTCACCGTTGATCTCTGGCAACCACCCACATCACCACCTGCGAAATTTATAAAGGTTAGGCAACCATAAACCGAAATTTCGATCATAATTAAAGAATTCATCAAAGAAGATGCTTAGAAACGTGAGATATGTCGATTTGATTCAATGAAAAAATTAATTGGCCATCACAATTGAAGTCGTCACCTGAGAGACGTCCAATATCTCGTCGGAAATCACAAATCACCGGAAAAAACGAAGAAGATGGCACCCTGAACCACCGTGAAACCAAGAGAGTGTGAGTTGAGAGTTGAGAGGTGTGAGCAGTTGAAGTCTCTGGGTGAGGGAAGGAACGTGTTTTTGGGGAAAATTTTGGAGCGAGTTTAATTTTTTAGCGTTTTTCTCTTTGGTTTGGGCAACGAATTTTTAATTTGGACTGGCCCATCACTAAACAAGGGCAACGTAATATGTAATTTTGTCGCCTTATTAAGGTAGTGGGCAACGCAATTTTAGTTTCGTCGCCCTAATATGTATTTGGGCAACAAAAAACATTTTTGTCGCACAATAGTGTTCCCTAGGGCAACAAATTCAACTCGTCGCTCTTGTTGTCAACTATGGGCCACGATATTCAGTTTTGTTGCCCTTGAGTTTCAAATTCGTCGCCCAAAACCTATTTTCTTGTAGTGGTACCTTGCTAAATTAACAAAATGAGTTCCAAAATCGCTTCAAAATCGCTTTAAAATCGCTTCAAAATCGCCTTGCTTCGTATGGTGGGTTTCTTTTTGGAATAGCTGACAAGAAATGAAAGGGCGCTATTCTTTTTAAATGAAGTGACTGCAGTTCTGAAGATCATCACAAGATTATGCGCGCTACCCAATACAAGTAATTATTACTTTATGTCATTAAACCATGGCTTAACTACACTTGGGTTAGTTTTATTTAATTATGGCCATAGTAATAAAAGGTTACGTCCGTAAAGTTGAAAAATACCAAATGTTAAGTCACATACACTATATCATACATAAAAGGTTATGTCCTTTATATATGCTTAACTCATATACACTATATCATACATAAATACACTATATAATCTATAAATACACTATATCACATCGACATACACTACAGATTATTACGCTATATCAGATACACTGTAATGTTCATACACTATATTAATACATAGGTACACTATATCATAAATACAATATATAATATATACATACACTATATCATATCCATATACACTATATCATTTTAACATACATTTTATCATTTTAACACACACTATATCATCACAAAATACACTATATCATCACAAAATACACTATATCATTTAACATACACTATATCAATAAATACACTATATAATATATACATACACTATATCGTTTTAACATACATTGTATCATTTTAACACACACTATATCATTTTAACACACACTATATCATTTTAACACACACTATATCATTTTAACATACACTATATCATTTTAACACACACTATATCATCACAAAATACACTATATCATCAAAGAAAACTATATCATATATAGATTCACTATATTATATATAGATACACTATATTATATATAGATACACTATACCACACACAAATACACTGTTGAATTTAACAAAAATATTAAGTACTATGGAACTCAAAAATGGACTAAAATTCACAAATACACTATATCACAAACAGATACACTATATCACAAACATATACACTATATCATAAATTGATACACTATATCATATATACATACACTATAATAAAAGTGACAAAAATATCTTCATTCTTTTATAACAGGTTCAACTGAACAATCACTAAATAAACATGAAATTGGAGGAGTTTTACTTGGTCAAGTAAGATCAACATTGGATGATATACATGAGCTATATTGTCAGCCTGCTGCTATAGTACGGTTCAGTGTTGGAAAATCCAAAAACAGAAAAAAAAAGAAGGGACATCAGTTGTGCATTAAAAGTACTATGTCTGCTGTGCTCAAGGGAAAAGAAATAACAAATCAAAGAAAAACAGGGAGAGAATAATACAGATATAATAATACAAGACAGCAATTCAAAGAAACAAAGGACAAGAAGAGTTATGATCACAAGAACTGAATGTCCTGCGCTGATTAGAGCAAGGAAATGATGAACCCTGAAGGACATTATGAAATTGTGCCGCATGTTATAAAACACAATCATCCACTTACTAGAGAACCACTAAATTACCTTCATAGATCTGAGCGTCAGATGAGTAATCCAAAGAAACAAACCATACAAGCTATGCAAGAGTGTGGACTGAGGCCGATAGATTATTCATTCAAATATATGAGTACAGAAGCAGGTGGTGAAGATGAATTGGGTCATTCCATGAAGGACCACTTCAACTGATGTTATAAACTCAAAATAAAACCAATTGAGGGAAAGGATTAACAAAATGTTGTTGATAACCTTTATGAGCAGATGCAAACAGATAGTAACTTCTTCTTTAGAGTAAGATTGAATGATGAAGGAAAGGTTTGCTGCTTTTTGGAGAGACTCTATGATGCTTGAGGACTATACAATCTTTGGAGATGTTATGGTTTTTGATACTACATATAGGACAAACAAGTATAATCTTATTTGTGCGCCATTTGTAGGAATTAGTAACCATTGGAAAAACACAATGTTTGCATGTGCATTTCTTGCAGATGAGACAATACCATCATTTGAATGGGTTTTTGAAACATTCAAGAAGTTAATGAAAGGTAAATGTCCAATAACTATATTCAGCGACCAAGATGCTGCAATTGTAGGAGCAATAAAAAAGTTACTCATGTTTATGTGACATTTGCACAAATTCTGTTATGTACTATTGAAAAAGCAATATATATTACTTGAAAAACTAACTAAATGAACTCATTGACAGGCTTTTCCAACCTCAAGACACAAGCTGTGTTTATGGCATTTGAGTCAAAATGCAAATCAACAATTTGGATTGATGAAAGCATATAAGGAATTCAAGAACATTTTTCACAAGTATCTGAGTGGTTGCATTACAGCAACAAAATTTGAACAAACTTGGAGCACAATGACAAAAAAATACAAACTAGGAGATGATCGTTGGTTCAAGAGATTGTATAGTTTGAAAGATAAATGGTGTACAACATTTAGCAAAGACTTCTTCTCTACCGGAATACTATCTTCACAGAGAAGTGCAAGCGCAAACCATGCTATTGGGTTTAAGGCAAGCAAAACCACTAGCTTAACTGACTTCTTTTCAATATTCCAACAGACAGTTTAAGGTGGAGAAGACAGGAAGAAAGGGATGATTTTGACTGTACAAAGGAAATACCAAAATCAGATCTCTACATGAGTCCACTATTAAAACATGCTGCTTCATAGTACACACATACTCTTTTCAGAGATTTTGAGGACGAATTCAAACATGCAATGACAAGTGCAATTGAAGTAGTTGGTACACAAGGGAACATTCTGACATACAGAGTTTTCCTCAATGGCATTGATGATTCTTCTCAACAAGTCTCATCCAATTACCCAGAGAAGATAATTGAGTGTGGATGCGGAAATTTTCAAGAATCGGGTTGGTTGTGCTTTCATGCCATAAGAGTTCTACACTTACATTCTATCCAAAAAATTCCAGAGAAATACATATCATCAAGGTGGACAAGATTTGCAAAAAAAGAAGTTTGGGAGAAATTTGATAATGAAAAGAGAGAAAAAGGAGAAATAAACAGCTTCACACCATGGAGGCTGCACATGACAAGGAGATATGTAAACACGCTATACACTATATCATTTTAACATACACTATATCATTTTAACATACACTATATCATATCAATATACACTATATCATTTTAAGATACACTATATCATATAAATATACACTATATCATATTAACATACACTATATCATATTAACATACACTATATCATTTTAACATACACTATATCATTTTAACATACACAAAAATACACTATATGATCTATAAACACACTATATGACATACAAATAAACTATATGATTTGTAAACACACTATATTACAAAGAAATCCACTCTATATATCACACACAAATACACTATATGATCTTAAAACACACTATATCACATAGAAATACACTATATGTTTGTCTATATACTAACATATTAATTTCATAAGGTACTACAACCTCATATTAAGGAGCCATATAATAGAACCAGCTAGAGTAATGATACAGGAAAGTTTCAAGAAAACAAATTCAAAAGTTGAAGAATTAATAAAGATTGAAGAAGCAAAAGCATCAGCAGAAAAAGCTAAAGCTCATGATAAAGCATTACAAGAAGCAGCTGCAAAATTATAAGTTAATGAGAGTCAAGAAAACAACGCACAAGAATCACCACCAATACCAACAGTCTTGGATCCAGATAGAGCAGTCACAAAAGGAAGAGACAACAAGCGAATAAAAGGACACTACGATTTATACAAGAAGGCATCAAAAAAAGGGAAAAAAAGACACAAGGAGTTTGGAAGTATAACACCAAAAGAACATTTGTTCTAAAATACTATACCAAGAGAACTATGCAATGTTTTTAATCATTTGATATAGTTATGAAGTACATTATATAAAATTCTTATGAAAACTGTTTGTAAACCCATTATATTTATACAAACCTGCTGTGTTCCCCATTATATTTACACAAATTACTAATTTGTTATACTCTATATGTCAACAAGTAAAAGTACACTATATCATATAGAATAACACTATATCATTTTAACATACACTATATCATTTTAACATACACTATATCACTTTAACATACACTATATCATTTTCACGCACACTATATCATTTTAAAGCACACTATATCATTTTAGCATACACTATATCATTTTAACATACACTATATCATATCAATATACATTATTCATTCAAAACTACACTATATCGTTTTGATATACACTATATCATTTTCACACACACTATCATATAGAATGATATACTCCCTCCGTTTTCTAAAGATCTTCACACTTACTGTTCCTACAGATACCAAGGAAAATCAAGTTGTGTGGGGCATGGTGTGAGTAAAGTAGGAGAGAGAAAGGGGTTAAAATAAATAAACAAATAAAAAGGGGTTAAAGTATGAGAGAGAAAGGGAGTAAAATTGAATTAATAATGTAATGGTGGACCATATGATAGTGACATGAGAGGGTAAATAGGGAAATTTGTTTTGCCAAATAAGGAATAAAGCAAAAGAGGGAAGATCTTTTGGAAACACCCTTAAACGGAAAGAGGGAAGATCTTTAGGAAACGGAGGGAGTATATAAATGACACTATATATAGAATATACACTATATCATATAGAATAACACTATATCATTGAAAACTACACTATATCATTGAAAACTACTGTTAGAATACTAACACTATTTCTAAATTCATTCAAGACTACATAATTACATAAAGAAAAATTGTTTGTAAACCTATTATATCAACATCAATATAGTTTTACTTTCCAAATTTGACAGTTTACTTTTTCTTTCCTATCTTCTTCTTCTTTGCATCCTCAAATTGTTTCTTCTTCTTCTCCTACTGCATTATCTGTCTCAACTCATCTTCAATCCTCTTACTCTCTTCAGCTTTCTTCCTTTTATTTTCTTCAATAAAAGCAACAGTCTCTGATCTCTTTGATCTGAATAATATCACCTTCTTCACAAGCTCACTTCTATTCTTATTCAGACCAGAAAAAATCATGCAACCACACAAGGAGACTCTTGCTGTTTCCCTAATCTTCTCTTGAAAATAAATTAAATAAGTAAGAAACTATATATATAAAAATAAATAGATAACTCAGTTAAAAATAATTATATTAAACTTACATCGTTCAAATATGGGCATTCAAACTCTTCTGACACTTCAAAAAGTAGCATATGGACAAGTATCTACACACCACAGTCCAAATCATATGCACCTTTTTTCCAGCTTCATTTGACTTCTGTCTTTCTCCATAAACCCATATCATCACCTTGAGATTGTGGGATTTTATAATGTTGGAAAAGACTTGAAACTCCATCAGCAATGATTGAACTGAGAGGCTCCATCATTTTCTTATATTCCTCATCATCATCCCAAATCTTATCATTAATATAAAAAACAGTCATTTTCTTTGTGTCCAGCACAAACAGGACAAAATGATTACCTCCTTTCAGCAAAATAGGGAAAAAAAACCTACAAAATGAAAAGAAGAATAAACTACACTATATCATTTTAACATATACTATATCATTTTAATATACACTATATCATTTTAACATACACTATATATCATATCAATATACTCTATCCAAAAACATACTATATCATTTTAAGATACACTATATCATTTTAACATACATTATATCATTTTAACAAACACTATATCATTTCAATATACACCATATCATTTTACCATGCACTATATCATTTTAACATACACTATATCATATCAAAAACACATTATATCATTTTAAAATACACTATATTATTTTAACATACACTATATCATTTTAACATACACTATATCATTTTAACGCACACTATATTATTTTAACACACACTATATCATAAATAAATCCAATATATGATATCTAAAAGCACTATATCATATACAAACACACTATATATTTGTCAATTTATACTAAGAAATGCCTTCATCATAATTTCAAAAACAGAATTTGTCTCACCAATTCAACACCAGCATCCAATTTTGAAATGTTATTCAACTCTTGAATTTGAAACTTCCAACATGCGAGCAAATCATCAATGCGTTTAGCATCAGTTTGATCTTCAAACACATGGAATAATGCAGCCTGCAACATAAGAACTCATATTATGATGAATAATGCATGCAATGATAAAGAATTCAACAACATAAAAATACATTACAAAAAAGTTCTTACACCCTGAGAAGAAGTAAAGTAAAACTTTTTTCGAGGAGAAGAGAGATTGAGTTCGTTGATATTCAACATTCTTGCCCAATTATCTAAAACTGATTCAAACATCTCAGTCTCAGAAGCAATTGTCCAAATCTCACTCCGAGGCATAGAGAAGAAGACTTCATCCAGCTGAAAGATCTCTTCACTGCAACAAGCAACACAAATTGTAAGAATATTTTCAATGAAAACAATACAATAAACAAATTTCAGTGAAAAATTTACCTCCCATATAAAGGATGTTGATTTTCAGAATAATAATCAACAGCCTCCCTTAAAAATATTGGAAGATCTTGCATCACATCTTCAAAATCTTTCATCATCTTAGAAAGATGAGTGAATGGACCCTCAACTGCATATTCATCCAGCCTTAGAGTTGACTTAGCTGGACCCCTAGACAAAACATTTTGGAAAGCAGTCCTGGAACTTTCCTCCACAATCATGTTATCACTTGCATCATCAAAAACGCTACTCACAACTTTGTTGATCACATCATTGGTTTTCTGACTCAATTGAGTCACTATAAAGCTAAGGAATGCAGTAGTAGAAGGATTAGACACTTCTTGCCAACCAGTTGGCAAATCCTTCACAGCATATGTAATTGATACCATTTCATCAAAGTACTTCTGATAAATTGAACTTGACAAAATTTTGTCAAGATCATCTTGGGAAGGATTATCAGAAGGAGGATTGACAGCCACATAAGAGTCCTTCCAACTCTTTGATGAATCTATGTGGCAATGAGAGACAGCTTCCAAATCCCTCTTCCACAACAACCACATAGCATGAAGCTCCTACAAAAATCATAGCCAAAAACACTATATAAAAAACTGTAACACCCCCAAAATCCACGCGCGCCTACCACTGCTGCGTCGCGTCGACCTCGGGGGCGTTACCGCCGCGATGGAACGCAAGGCATAATAAGGGTTAACGATAACTTAAAACATTAACTTGAAAACTAAAATGCAGCGGAATTATATAAATATAAACTCTCGGGAATCATCAATGACCCCTTTCATTCAACCCACAAACCATATATAAGTCTTAGAAAAACCAATAATACTTATTTCAAAACGCTTTAATGTAAATACCAAAGCCTAATCCCCGTATGCTCGAGATTATGCAGCAACACCCAAACATAGTCTGCTCCCCATTGTAGCATCAATGGTTCATCGCAGTTCATCAAACACATAATAACACACAATCAGCTATGCTGAGTACGTAATGAACCATTGAATACATGTAAACATAAATGATGCACACATGAACAATCTTAACATGATGCTACACTATGTTACATCCTTTAACCTTTATATCTTTAATCTTTAATTGGCATCGAACGGGCACCGTCATCTTACTAGAATCATACGGGCTACTGAATCCTTAACAGACACTAGGTCTGTTAGATGAAATGCAAATACGGTTTTGTTCCGTCTCACACCCATCACCTTAGTATGCATACCCCCAAGATCGAACGGAACCTTCCGCCTACTTGAGTGTCAAAATATAAGGACACTACTGTCGTCACAGTAGGCCTGCGTAGGAGCGTAGGACAAGTCCCACACTCCCCCCATTGTTCATCACTTGTAGGGAGTCCAACTACAAGATATTGCCATAATTCATTTTAATATTAACCATTCATTTCATAACCACATATAGTCATTTACCTTTTCTCTTAGTTACAATGCTCAAATAGTATCTCTTATAACACTCTTGTTACACTATGGATACATAGAATCAATTACCTGTTCTTTTCATTAAAATGCTCAAATCGTATCTCTTGTAACACTCTTGTTACACTATGGATAATAGAATCATTTACCTGTCCTCTTAGTTACAATGCTCAATCATATCTCTTGTAACAACCTTGTTACACTATGGATAGATTAAAAATTTCTTGTTTATACTACGATAGAATTACGCATTCCAATGCAACATAGTAATTTCCAATTACAAAATGTCTAACCAGACAATCTCAATCAATCAAACTGTCCCTATCATGCTTCTAGGTTCCAATAACATAGATTGCAACCTAATCATGATACTAATACTTGGGATTAAACTGGTACGCGTACGTACCTTGTAACGGAGAATTTTCGCTGTCTTAATCGAACGTTCCGCTTATGAAATTGGGACCTAAACCGTTAAATAAACTTTAGTGCTACGTCGTTGGTAATATTAACAACTACTACGTAACTAAGACTATACGGTTTAATAATTCGAGTAAACGATAATAAACCCCTTGTTTAGAATTTTCGTTACTTTTCTATTATAAGAGTTTAACGTCTTTTAGAGTCAAAGCTAGTGAACATACTAATATTAGTTAGTGTCATTAGTCCACTATCTTACCAACCCAGATTAAATTATAAGTCCAACCATGTTTTATGTCCAAATCTTATGTCCAAATCTTAGTCCAATCCAGTATTATGTCCAAAGTAATCCAATTATATCAGTCAGTAAAATAACTCATTAACTTGAATTATTAATTAACTAATTATAATTTAACATATTATGAAAACATAAATTATAATTAAACTTAATATAATATATTCAATATATTAAAATGTTTTATACCGTTAAGCTTGCCGGAAATCAAGTTCCGGCGACCGATTTCCGTCAACGGCACACAACCCCACGCTCTACCACAGCAGCGGCACGGCTACGCTCGAACCAGCCCTCGATTCGCACAGCAGCAGCCTCGCACACGCTTCGAGCTTCGTCGCACAACTCGCACAGCAGCAACAGCAGCCTCGCACAGCAGCAACAAGCTTCGCACGTCCCTCGAACACTCACGGGCTCCCTCGTCGCGCGCCTTTCGCACAACCGCACAATACTCACTCATTCGAGCCCTTAGCCTCGCTCGCACAGCCTTCGATCCAGCCCTCGACTCCACTCACTCGCACAATCCGCCACACATCGCACTACACCTCATCCCTTAGCCTCGCTCGCACAACCCTCGTCCCGCACCTGCACCGACACGCTGCAACGCCTCGCACTCGCGAGCCTCGCACAGCAGCCCACTGCGAGAGAGAGAAGTAGGCGAGAGACGAAAACAAGGAAGAGAGGAAGAATCGGTGAGGGAGAAGAAACCAGCGAGAGAGGAGAGAGAAATTGAGAGAGAGGGAGATGACGGCTGAAGAGGAGAAAGGGAAACTTAGGGTTTTCTGAAATTTCTCCTCTTACTTTCCCTTTTTATACCCTTCCAAAAGTGGTAACCCTAGATCGGGTGAACTCGGTTTAACCTTTATAAATCCGAAATTAACACAACCGACTCGTATTATTATATTATATTCTTATTATTCTGTAAATAATATTAATATACCTTTTTATTAACTTCTTTTATTTTCTTAATTAACGAATTAATTCCAAAAATACGGAGTATTACAGGCTTTCCCCCTTAAAAGAAGTTTCGTCCCGAAACTTGGAGGTAGCCAGTCTTAACGACGATCTTTTGCACTTCTAAGTCCCAAAATTTCATAAGCGTTTTCTAACGTTCGCACAACAGATCAGCAATAATTACAAATAACTATCATAATTAACATACTTTAGGGTGAAAGCGCGAAATTCTATCGCATTCTTCCCCCCTTAAAAGAAAAGTTACGTCCCCGTAACTCACGTACCTCTTGAAAAAGCTCAGGGTACTTCAGACGCATTGCATCTTCGGCTTCCCAGGTGGCTTCTTCAGTATTTTGATTTCTCCACAACACTTTGACAATTCTGATGTCCTTATTCCTCGTACTACGCACTTGCGGTCTAGGATCTGGACAGGTTTCTCCTCATAGGATAAGGTTTCGTCTATTTCGACATTTTCCGGTTCAAGTACATGTGACTCATCCGGTACGTATCTCCGGAGTTGGGATACGTGAAACACATTATGGACCCTTTCTAAGTTATTGGGCAAATCTAGGCGATAAGCGACTTTGCCTACTCTCGCCAGAACTCATATGGTCCTATGAATTTGGGCTTAGCTTCCCCTTTTTCCCGAATCGCATCACTCCTTTCATTGGAGACACCTTAAGCAATACTTTTTCCCCGACTTCGTAATTCTCATCCCTTCGCTTCTGATCCGCATAGGATTTCTGCCTGTCCTGTGCAGCCTTAATCTTTTCTTGAATGAATCGCACCTGATCCACTGTCTCCTGAATCATCTCAGGTCCTAACACCACAGTCTCACTAATGTCGTTCCACACAAAGGGCTACGACACTTTCTCCCATATAGTGCTTCAAATGGTGCCATCTTAATACTAGCATGGTAGCTGTTGTTGTATGAGAATTCTATGAGGTCCAAATGGTCTTCCCATGATCCTTGGTATTCTAAGGCACATGCTCTCAACATGTCCTCTAAGGTCTGAATAGTTCTTTCGGTTTGACCGTCTGTAGCTGGGTGAAAAGCTGTACTCATCAATAGCTCACTACCAAAAGCTTCCTGAACCTTTTTCCAGAAATTCGAAAGGAATCGCGAATCTCTATCTGATACTATACTCGTGGGTACTCCATGCAATCGAATGACATTTTTCACATAGGCCTTGGCTAAGGCTTCCATACTCCACGTATCTTTCATAGGTATGAACCTTGCTGTTTTGGTTAGTCTATCCACTATCACCCATATGGTATTATTGCCTCCCCGACTCCTAGGTAAGGCTACAACGAAATCCATGGATATGAGTCCCATTTCCATGTCGGAATGTCTAAAGGTTGAATCTTTCCTTGAGGTCTCTTGTGTTCACTTTTGACTTTCTGGCAGTTAGACATTTTGAAACAAATTCAGCTACTGCTCTTTTCATCCCAGGCCACCAGAACATCTTCTTGAGGTCCTTATATAACTTATCTCCCCCTGGGTGGACGGAATAAGTCGTGTTATGACCCTCACCCATTATCTTTTGTTTCAATTCTTCACATTTTTGTGGCACACACCACCTACCCTTATATCTTATGCTTCCATCCTCATGGATCGCAAACCCTTCTGCTTTTCCCTCCTTAAGCTTTGCTTTGACTCGCTCAAGCTTCACATCCCCAGGTTGACTCTCCCTTATTTCGTCTAGAAAGTTGGGCTCGATGGTTAAGGCACTCAACAATCTTTCTACCTCCCCTTCATGAACAACCTCTAACTGGAGTCTAGAAAACTCCTCACAAAGTTTGTCGGCAACGACTAATGTACTCAGGCTATGGCTAGACTTGCGACTTAACGCATCAGCAACGACGTTGGCTTTACCCTCATGGTACTGGATGTCTAAGTCATAGTCCTTGATGAGCTCTAACCATCTGCGTGTCTCATGTTAAGGTCTTTCTGGGTGAAGATGTATTTGAGACTTTTGTGATCCGTGAAGATTCGACAAGTCACCCCGTAAAGGTAGTGTCTCCAGATTTTTAGGGCAAACACTATTGCGGCCAATTCTAAGTCGTGTGTTGGGTAATTGACTTCATATGGCTTCAACTTGCCGAGACGCATAAGCTATGACTCTTCCCATTTTGCATAAGAACACAACCCAACCCATTCTTGGACGCATCACTATACACATCATTCCCTCATTCCCATTGGCAAGGTTAGGACAGGGGCTGATGTTAACCTTTCTTTGAGCGTTTGAAAGGCTTTCTCACTGTCCTCATTCCAGTTAAACCTACAATCCTTCTTCATCAAAGTGGTCATGGGCTTTGCTATTTTGGAGAAGTCTTTCACAAATCTCCTATAGTAACCGGCTAAACCCAAGAAACTTCTTATGTCTGTGACATTCTTTGGAGTAGGCCATTCACTCACGGCTTTGATCTTTGCAGGATCTACTGACACACCCTCCTTGGAGACAAAGTGACCCAAAAATGACACTCTTTCCAACCAAAATTCACATTTCGAAAACTTCGCATATAGTTGGTTGTCCCTAAGTGTCTGCAAAATGACTCTCAAATGACCCTCATGGTCCTCCTTGCTCCTAGAATAGATAGTATATCGTCTATGAACACAACGACAAATTTGTCGAGGTAGGGTCGAAAGATCCTATTCATAAGATCCATGAAAACTGCAGGTGCATTAGATAACCCAAAAGTTACCGTAAACTCATAGTGGCCATATCTAGTCCTGAAGCAGTCTTAGGTATATCATGATCAACAATCCTCAATTGATGGTAACCTGACCTTAATCTATTTTGGAGAACATCCCCGCACCCTGAAGTTGGTCGAACAAGTCATCAATCCTAGGCAATGGGTACTTGTTTTTCACAGTGACATTGTTCAACTCTCGATAGTCTATACACAACCTCAAACTACCATCCTTCTTTTTCACAAATAAGACAGGTGCTCCCCATGGTGACATGCTAGGTCTAATATACCCTTTGTCAAGTAGTTCCTCCAACTGGTTTTTCAACTCGTTCATTTCTGCTGGAGCCATTCGATATGGGGCTTTCGAAATTGGTCCAGTCCCAGGTACTAGGTCAACGGTGAACTCTACATCTCTCCTTGGTGGCATACCAGGTATATCTTCAGGAAAAACATCCTGAAACTCTCGGACTACTGGCACATCCTCAGGTCTTAACGGATCATCCTCAATTCTTCTCACCGAACACATAAATAGAGGCCATCCCTTGTCTACGTAGTTCTTAAGTTGTAAGGCATTGATCACCTTAATCCCGGGTTCTCGAGATATTCTCCTATATGACACTCTTTTTCCCAAAGGATCTCTCAGTTCCACTTTCTGCGCATCGCAGTCTATCTTAGCCATGTACTTTCCAAGCCAATCCATCCCCAAAATAAGTCTAGGTTTGATAAGTTAAACTCTATCAGGTCAGAAGGAAAGAAACTCTCTCCTATTTTCAGCGGCACTTTTAGAAATCTTTTGAGCATTAACAGTCTCACCAGACGGAATGACTATAGGCATAGAAATCGACTCAGACTCGATCAATGTTAAAGTCCTAACAGTTGAATGGGCAATAAATGACAATGATGCTCCAGAATCAAACAATACTTTAACAGGAGTGGAGTTGATAGAAAATGTACCCGAGACAACATCCCTTCGAGCCTCTTGTTCTCTAGTCGACATCATATACAGCTTCCCCTTGCCCTTATCTTGGGAATTGGTTGCATTGTTCCCATTAGATGTTTATTATTGGTGTTGGTTAAGGCTTGGAGTAGTTAGAATTCCCATTTATAAGCACTTCCCCCATTTCCATTCCCGTTTCCATTTCCATTTCGGGTTTCCCCATAATTCCCATTCTTTTGGCCATTAGGGTTGATCAGTTTGTTCTTCGAGTAGCACTCATATGCCCTATTCCCAATTTCCCGCATTCTCGACATTCCACCTTGTTACCCTCACAGTCTCTACCAGGATGGTTGTTAGGGCACTTTCTACACCTATACACACGCTCAGATCTGCGGTTATTGGTGTTGTTATTGCGGTTATTGTTGTTGGGATTAGAGTTGTTGTTGTTATTGGGTCCCTTACCGAAATTCCTTTGAGGGTCTTGATGGTTTTGGTTCCCATTATGCTTCTTCTCAAACTTCTGGACCTCAGGGTTTGGATTATCCTTTCGTTTCTCACCCTGCTTACCCCCTTCCTCTCTCTTCCTGATGGCATAAAGATGAGCAGCTTTGCCAAACACATGATCTAAAGAGGTGAATGTATCTCCCCCTAGTCTTCCTTGCAGGTCAAGGGTAAGTCCTAGTTCGAAACGTGAGGCTTTAGATTCCTCAGTAGGTGCTATTTCCGGGGCAAATCTCATCAGCTCGATGAATTTCCGGTAGTACTCCTCAACAGACAGAGTCCCTTGTTCCAACATCATAAATTCCTGGGCTTTCTGCTTCTTAAGGTATGGAGGGTAAAATTTGTCCCTTAAGGCCTTTTTGAAAGTTTCCCACCCAAAACCAGGCTGACTCAGGAGGTTGCTCTTAGCTTGGGTCCTCCGAAATGAGCATCTCCCTGAAGGTAGTAGCTCGCTAAGGGCACAGTTTTCTCATCAGGGCAAGATAAGGTGAAGAAAAGTTTATCGAATTCCCCAACCCAATTCTCTAATTCTTCAGGTCCCCCTTTCCCATTCAGTATTGGTGGGTTCCTACGGGCAACCTTTTCAGATAAATCCCCTTCACGATTGTGACCTTGGGCTAGGTTGGCAGTGATTTGCACCAAGTCACGTATCGATTGCTCGATATTCAGAGAGGTTTCAGGCGTGCCTCCCTCCCGAACCATTCTACGCTGAAAATAACATAATAGCTATCTCAGTGACACACATCATCCTGTCCTTTCTTAACCAATACACATTGCACATATAGCAAGCAGTTGTCACGAACAAATATTAAGTCTTTATTGACTTGCAACACAAACATCTCACATGAGACGTCACAACCATAACAAGGAATATCATAAAGTATCCTTAAAGGTTTTCGAACATATATCATATATATGTATTTAAGAGATAAAACGATCGTTTCAATCAAGTAAAGAGTTTTGTCGCAAAAATAAGGTTAATTCAACACTATTTTTGAAACATCTTTGTACATCCTCTTAACATATTCTTATTTGAATATTGCAAGAATCGTTCGCAACTTCAATTGAACAATCAAACAACACATTCGAGTTCAAGACACGAAACGAAATCACATTTGCAATCATTCCTATGACTTAATGCACATAACATAATATGTTCTATATGCTCCTATCCCATACTACCCATTTTGAAATCTTTTTAAAACGTCTTTGAAATTCAGAGCCTTCGGCTCTGATACCAGTTTTGTAACACCCCCAAAATCCACGCGCGCTACCACTGCTGCGTCGCGTCGACCTCGGGGCGTTACCGCCGCGATGGAACGCAAGGCATAATAAGGTTAACGATAACTTAAAACATTAACTTGAAAACTAAAATGCAGCGGAATTAAAATATAAATACAACTCGGGAATCATCAATGACCCCTTTCATTCAAACCACAAACCATATATAAGTCTTAGAAAAACCAATAATACTTATTTCAAAAGCTTTAATGTAAATACCAAGCCTAGTCCCCGTATGCTCGAGATTATGCAGCACACCAGCACACCTAGTCTGCTCCCCATTGTAGCATCAATGGTTCATCGCAGTTCATCAAACACATAATAACACACAATCAGCTATGCTGAGTACGTAATGAACCATTGAATACATGTAAACATAAATGATGCACACATGAACAATCTTAAGCATGATGCTACACTATGTTACATCCTTTAACCTTTATATCTTTAATCTTTAATTGGCATCGAACGGGCACCGTCATCTTACTAGAATCATACGGGCTACTGAATCCTTAACAGACACTAGGTCTGTTAGATGAAATGCAAATACGGTTTTGTTCCGTCTCACACCCATCACCTTAGTATGCATACCCCCAAGATCGAACGGAACCTTCCGCCTACTTGAGTGTCAAAATATAAGGACACTACTGTCGTCACAGTAGGCCTGCGTAGGAGCGTAGGACAAGTCCCACACTCCCCCATTGTTCATCACTTGTAGGGAGTCCAGCTACAAGATATTGCCATAATTCATTTTAATATTAACCATTCATTTCATAACCACATATAGTCATTTACTTTTCTCTTAGTTACAATGCTCAAATAGTATCTCTTATAACACTCTTGTTACACTATGGATACATAGAATCAATTACCTGTTCTTTTCATTAAAATGCTCAAATCGTATCTCTTGTAACACTCTTGTTACACTATGGATACATAGAATCATTTACCTGTCCTCTTAGTTACAATGCTCGAATCATATCTCTTGTAACAACCTTGTTACACTATGGATAGATTAAAAATTTTCTTGTTTATACTACGATAGAATTACGCATTCCAATGCAACATATCAATTTCAATTATAAATGTCTAACCAGACAATCTCAATCAATCAAACGTTCCCTATCATGTTTCTAGGTTCCAATAACATAGATTGCAACCTAATCATGATACTAATACTTGGGATTAAACTGGTACGCGTACGTACCTTGTAACGGAGAATTTTCGCTGTCTTAATCGAACGTTCCGCTTATGAAATTGGGACCTAAACCGTTAAATAAAGCTTTAGTGCTACGTCGTTGGTAATATTAACAACTACTACGTAACTAAGACTATACGGTTTAATAATTCGACGTAAACGATAATAAACCCCTTGTTTGTGAATCTTCGTACTTTTCTATTATTAAGAGTTTAACGTCTTTTAAGAGTCAAAGCTAGTGAACATACTAATATTAGTTAGTGTCATTAGTCCACTATCTTTACCAAACCAATTTAAATTATAAGTCCAACCATGATTTATGTCCAAAATCTTATGTCCAAAAGTCTTAGATCCAATCCAGTATTATGTCCGAAAGTCAGATCCACAATTATACTCAGTTCAGTAAAATAAACTCATTAACTTGAATTATTAATTAACTAATTATAATTTAACATAATTATGAAAACATAAATTATAATTAAACTTAATATAATATATTCAATATATTAAAATGTTTTATACCGTTAAGCTTGCCGGAAATCAAGTTCCGGCGACCGATTTCCGTCAACGGCACACAACACCACGCTCTACCACAGCAGCGGCACGGCTACGCTCGAACCAGCCCTCGATTCGCACAGCAGCAGCCTCGCACACGCTTCGAGCTTCGTCGCACAACTCGCACAGCAGCAACAGCAGCCTCGCACAGCAGCAGCAAGCCTCGCACGTCCCTCGAACACTCACGGGCTCCCTCGTCGCGCGCCTTTCGCACAACCGCACAATACTCAACTCACTCGAGCCCTTAGCCTCGCTCGCACAGCCTTCGATCCAGCCCTCGACTCCACTCACTCGCACAATCCGCACAGCACTCGCACTACACTCGATCCCTTAGCCTCGCTCGCACAACCCTCGTCCCGCACCTGCACCGACACGCTTGCAACGCCTCGCACTCGCGAAGCCTTGCACAGCAGCCCACTGCGAGAGAGACGAAGTAGGCGAGAGAGACGAAACAAGGGAAGAGAGGAAGAATCGGTGAGGGAGAAGAAACCAGCGAGAGAGGAGAGAGAAATTGAGAGAGAGAGGGAGATGACGGCTGAAGAGGAGAAAGGGAAACTTAGGGTTTTCTGAAATTTCTCCTCTTACTTTCCCTTTTTATACCCTTCCAAAAGTGGTAACCCTAGATCGGGTGAACTCGGTTTAACCTTTATAAATCCGAAATTAACACAACCGACTCGTATTATTAATATTATATTCTTATTATTCTGTAAATAATATTAAAAAACCTTTTTATTAACTTCTTTATATTTTCTTAATTAATACGAATTAATTCCAAAAATACGGAGTATTACAAAAACACTAACATAATATCATTTTAACATACATTATATCATTTTAACATACACTATATCATATAAATAATATACACTATCCAAAAACACGCTATATCATTTTTACATATACTATATATCATTTTAACATACACTATATCATTTTAACATACACTATATTATTTTCACGCACACTATATCATTTTAACATACACTATATCATTTTAACATACACTATATCATTTGAACATACACTATATCATTTTCACGCACACTATATCATTTTAACATACACTATATCATTTGAACATACACTATATCATTTTCACGCACACTATATCCATTTTAACATACACTATATCATTTTAACACACACGTTATCAAAACGGACATTATTCAATTTTTACAACTATCAAATATTAAAACCACATACATACACTATATCATATAGACCAACACTATATCATTCTAAAATACACTATATCAAATACAACACCAGTATATCAAATAAAAACATAATATCACATACCAGCATCACATAACCACACAATCACCTAAAAACACACTATATCACATATATAACCAGTCTATATCACTCAAAACTCTACCATATCAAAAATTTGAACTTACATCTCTAGCTTGAGTAGTAATTTCTTCATTAGTGAGACTTCCTGGTGGAAGCTCAAACTGAATATGAAGCTTGCCCTTCACCTTCCTCTTGGGCGCAGTCGTCTTTGTTAAATCACTACCACTACTTGCACCACTTCCTGTATCATCACTCAATACAGGACGTGGTACATAATGAACTTCAAATTTTTTTTTGAACCGGCTTCATCCGGCTGAAATCAACTTGCCCATCATCAGTGAAGTAAAACTTGACACTTATTGGATAAGTTTCATCAAACAAACCACTGCCAAACTTATCACATAATACTTCACGACGAATTCTCTTGGAAATTGACTCATTATCCCAATGAGCCAACAGAGGCAGACGAGTTGGAAGTACCCCATAACCAATCTGTAGGTGATGGAAGTAAATCAAATGCAACAAAACTGTACAACCACTATAATGCGCCCGAACACCTTTAGACCACATTGAATTCTTGAACAACACATTTGCATACAACAACCTACCTAAAATATATTTACACCAATTGAAACAAGGAATTTTCCGAACCTCGTTTACAGCAAGAACAAGCCTCAAATCAACTGTGTTATTTGCAACTGGGTCTAAAAAAGAAGAAAAGGCAAATAACACATAAAGCTTTTTAAAACCTCCCCACCATCAACTAACTTCTTTAACTCAGAATAAACAGCACTTAAAGGAATCTGACCTTTCTCCCCATCAACATCAAAGTACTCCCTCCAACTTGCTTCTAACTCAAAATGCGGATTCTCCACATTAGGTCCCCTAGAGACATCCACCACATCATCTCCTTCAGCCATAGGAACTGGAACACATCATACACATCAAATTGGTTCACCCTAAACTCTTTTCCGTAACCCACCTTAAACATCCCAGAACCACCATCAAACCACTCCACCAACCATCCACTCAAAGCATTATTAGTCCTAAAAATCTTTAAATCCAACAAAGATTCAAAACCAATTTCAATAACAGCTTTTTTCTGCTCAAAACTAAAAGCTTCATGCAACTCACAAAGCCTTTTACCACAACAATTAATTTTGAACGGGTTTGCCGTCTTTTCTTGAGCATCAGTGGATATTTTCCTCTTCTTCAGAGATTGCAAGGTTTCATTCAGACCTACACCTTTTATCCTCTTTGTGCCTTTTGCTACTTCTTCTATTACAACCTGTTTATCAGCAGAAGTTTTTTCATTACCGGGAATTCCTTCACTAACACCACGATTAGAAGCATCATTTCTTCCATCCTGCTGTCCAACGTGCTGTGCAAGAAATAATTGTAGAGAACATACACTATATCAGCCTACAACACACTATATAATGTCAAAACATACTCTATCATAGCCAAAAACACTAACATATAATGTTTCTGTCTAGAAATTAAGGTTAATGGTCAGTGTTGAGCTAGTCTCTAATCCGAGTAGAGCTGGTTATTTATTCACCGGAATCCTGCAAAACACGTAAAACTATCCTGGGGGTTGTTCCGGGATCGCCCCTCTGACGCTCAAGTCAGTTGATGATTGAGGTAGAGAGAGAGTCTAGAGTGAGAAACTTGGGTTAATTAGGTGAAAATGCAATACCTTTGCCTTGATGGGACAAGGGGTATTTATAGTGGTGAGGACCCCTAGGAGAAGACCTTTTTGATAGGACAGTTTCCCTAGGGATTGGCAAGATGGCCCTTTCTGATATGATTCTTGTGGGACCCCCCAGGGAGCCCAGAAAAGGGCTGAGAGCCATGTCACAGCAGGTGGGACTCATAGAGCTTGTGTGGCGATGCCAGCTGGCTTAGGGCCCTTGACCAGACTCAAGGGGCCCAAACATTTAGCCCCACTCTAGGAATGGGGGGAACCGTCCGACCGGGTGATGCCCGTTGGTGGCGTAACTACCCACCTCCTTATTTCCCGACCAACCGGGTCGCTAGGGGCTTTCCTTTCTTATCGAGGGAGGCGAAGGAGATCTGGTCGGATAAAGGCGGACCAGCTACGAGCCACATGACAGTCAGGACTTGGAGACGTCACCCGAGAAGGGGTTTCTACTTGTTGCGTCGGGGCCGACCGGGCGCCTGCCGGGCGGTTTAGAGAGGGAATGCCTTGGAGGGCCGACTGGGTCTCCCTAGGATACCTGGTAGGTTGAGGGGAAGTTCCTTAGGGTGCCGACTGGGTTTCCTCGAGGATTCTTGGTCGGTTAAGAGGACGAGTCCTCAGAGGGCCGATCGGGTTTCCCTGGGATACCAGGTCGGTTGAAGAGAGGATGGAGGTCGGTTCGGACGAGAGGCTTGGGAGTCCCATGTCGTCCGACCAGGCCCCTAATTGCCGGTCGCTGCTCGGTACGGGCTAACAAGCCCCAGAGAGGCCGACCAGATGCCTCCTAGCACTTAGCTTATTTGGCTAAGTGAAGGAAAGTAGAAGAGACCTGGTCGGACAAGGGGTAAGGGAGCCCCCAGGTCGACCGACCAGGTTCCATATTGCTGGGCGCTGCTCGGACAGGGGCTAACCGGCCCTGGAGAGGCCGGCCAGGTACCTCCTGGCACTTAGCTTATTTGGCTAAGTGAAGGAGACTTGAAGATACCTGGTCGGACAGGGGGTAAGGGAACCTCATGTCGACCGACCAGGTTCTTTATTGTCGAGCGCTGCTCGGACATGGGCTAACAAGCCTTGGATGTAACACCCCCAAATTACTCACTTTTAAATAAATAATTTAATTAATAATATTTGAGTAATTTAGGAGTATTACCGCCACGTGACTAACACGCTTTCGGCAACCAACTACTAACTAACCAAAATAACTTGCAGCGGAAGACTTTAACCAAAAATAATAATACGTCTTTATTAATAAAAGTAAATATTGTCTCAATACTCAAAATAAATGAAACACTCTAATCTAGGTGAAGATCCCCTTCCTAGTATGCTCCCATGCACATCCAAAATTCACCTGCAAATCTGCTTACCAAAAAGGTAAACAGGGCAAAGGGTCCTGACTCCTCCCCCCGGTTGTACCGCTGTGTACTATGAATCCATGGAGATGGGGCTCCACTTTCCACTAACTCCCTTCGTAAAGGAGCTGCTGAACGCCTACAACCTGACCATCAATCAGATTTCTCCGAACTCCTGGGGAGGAATTATAGCTGTCCAGACTTTGTGCGCCATGCTTGGCGTCCGACCGACTCTCACCTTATGGAGGCATATGTTCAAGCTGATAGAGATGATGGCAGGCGAGAACGACCGGGCTGGTGGTACTTCCAGATCCGACAGGGGTATAAGGCAGTACTCGACCTTCCTACTTCACAAAAAGGATTCAGAAGGGAGTTCGCGTTTGTGTTTTTCGGAGGTGATTGGGAGGTCCCTACCGTCCGACCGGATGTGGAGCCTAATTTTGAGCTAAACTTCAGGGTTCCCGAACTGTCCGAGGAAGAGGCGGTAGCTACTTGTTATATGTAGACCGAAGCCAAGATAGTTCAGGGGGGGAGAGATTTATGTGGCAAGTAATTGGCTACCGAGCTGCCGCTTGTTCAAGAATGAGCATCTGTTATCGGCGGTCAGGATGAGCCGGACATTTCCCAAGGGTAATCGGCTGAGGGGGTTATTTTGCTTGCCATTTTGCTTGTGATTTTACATTGTTTTAACTCCGTTTTTATTGCAGCTTCTTCCTTAGCATTTCTCTTGGAATCTGATCCTGACATGGCTGACAAACTGAACAATGCTGCAATGAGGGCGGCTCAGCTTAGGGCCGAGATGCAGGCAAAAAAACTTAGCGTTCCTCCCAGTCCAAAGGTAGGTTTCTTTTCCTTAAGATACTTTTCCTCCTTTTTATATCCGACTGACTCCTTCACCGTTTTGCAAGATCCTTCGAAGCCTAAGGCTTCAAAAAAGAGGAAGGAGAGGGCCCTTGAACAGGTAGCCCTGACGGAGAAGGCTGTTGCAAAGGCCCAGGCCGAGCGGGCTAAAAGGAAGAAGTCTGTGGATATGAACAGTCCTCGGCCTGAGGGGCAAGCCGAGCAGACTGAGGAGACTCGTATCTCCCTTCACTCTGAGGACTTTTGTCCGGTTCGGAGCCCACAGTATACCCCCGCCACTCCCCGTCGTGGTCTGACCGACAATTCGGAGGAAATAAGCCTGGCCCTGGCGAAGTCGTTCTCCGAGTTGGACATCCACGGGTTGGACACCCGTTGGACTAATGCGGTTGACTACCTGTTCAGCCCTGCTGATCAGGACTACATCAACGCCACCAGCGGGGCTCGGGCGACGATCTGTTCCGCTGCTGGGTCGAGGTGAGCCCCAATCCTTTATTCTGAACTTTTTGTTTTTGCTCCCTACCTTAATGCTTGTTTTGTGTTTTCAGTTCTCTGCTCGGTTGGCCAATGTGGCCAAGAACAGGGTCAGCTTGGCCGAGGAGGTGGCAGATCTTGAGGCAAAGGGAAAGAAGCACTTTGATGACCTCCATGCTGTGAAGGAGGGCCAAAGGATAGCCGAGGCCAAATTCGCCAACATCGAGATGTGCATTAAACGGGATCAAGAGGATTTCCACAAAGAGCGGGACCAATGGGCTCTAGACAAGGCCAAACTCATCAAGGACAAGGAGGATGCCGAACTATCCAAGTTAGCAGCTGAGAAGCAAACAGCCGATGCGCTCAACAAAGTCGCCGATCTGATGGCCAAGTTGGCTGAACTGGAGGCGCGTCCGTCTTCCGAGGATGAGTGGTTCGCAGCCTGGAAGGAATCCAAGGCATGTGAGACCTTCGTCAATCAGGTCGGCTCGGTCGCCTAGAAGATGGGGCAGGATGATGCCTTGAAGCGATTGAAGGAGGCCTTGGCCAAATCCCATCCGTCTTTCTCCTGGTCCGAGGCTATGGTGAGCTACAAGGTTTTGCAGGACGCTGAAGATCAGGCCATCCTCGCCGAAATAAAAATTGATCTGTCAGAGGGCTCCGAGGAGGCCACGGAGGCCGAGGATGCCGAGGAGGCCGCTGTAGAGGACCAGTAAGTAAGTAACCTGGGTTGGCGAGGTCCGAGGAGCTCACGGGGAGCACTAATGAGCAGACCGACCCCCCTGTTGCTTAGGCTTGTACTTTGCTTTTTGTTTTGCATTAGTTAGCTTTGGTAGTACCAGGCCTTAGCTTGTAACCTGACTTTTTATATGAATGAAAACTATGATTTACTTACTCTCGTTTTATCCGACCACCTCTGAGCTGTTTGTCAATTGTAATTATTTTTTCGATATTTTTGCTCAAGTACATTTATCTTTCCGGACTGGTTAAGTCATGCTTTGATTGAGTATTGCACTATTGAAATCGAAGTTGACTGGTTAAGTAAATTCATATATATCTGACCTGAAATGGTCCGAGCAATTACATGCCATAGACTTTTGGCCAGTTTACATCTTACATATATG
The DNA here is from genome assembly GCF_026745355.1 of Beta vulgaris subsp. vulgaris. Lineage (NCBI taxonomy): Eukaryota > Viridiplantae > Streptophyta > Magnoliopsida > Caryophyllales > Amaranthaceae > Beta > Beta vulgaris. The sequence goes on from NC_079205.1 coordinate 41,278,618, forward strand.
CGCCGATTGCAATTATCGAACATTAGACATAGAATTTTTTGAGGTTGTCCGCATTCCATGGCCGAGCAAGTGGAACGCCTTCAGGGTTCTCCAGTCGGAATGTGCCAGGCTTGATTACTTTGGTGACTTTATAAGGGCCATCCCAGTTAGCCCCCAACTTCCCTTTTAGGTGTGAGAGCCCTGTTGCCTCAACCTTCCTTACGACCCAGTCGCCGAGCTGGATGGGCCTTGCTTTTACTCGACGGTTGAATTGCCGAGTCACTCTTTGCTTGTAACGAATTGATCTTAACAAGGCATTGCCCCTCGTTTCCGGTAATAGGTCCAGATTGATAGGCTTCTCTTCCTCGTATTTCTCGAAGTCGTAGAAGGTTATTTGAGGTGAAGGAATGCCGACCACTATTAGAATAAATGCTATTTCCTGCGGTTAAAAAGTATCATATTGCTGCGATTTTGGGAGCGCAGCAATTAAGGGGGCAATAATAGGTATTAATTATATTGCTGCGGTTTTAAACCGCAGCAATATCTCAACATATTGCTGCGGTTTCTAGCAGAAAACCGCAGCAATATTATTATTTTATATCAGAAAAAATCCAGGATATTGTTGCGGTTTCTGGTCAAAACCGCAGCAATATGACCTGGTACAAAAAAAAAAAAATTTTGCCAATTAAAGTTGAAATATTAAAACCAAACAGTTAACACATTCACTATCCATTAAATTTGCAGACAAACTGAAGATAAAATGTTTATTAATATATAAAGATGAAAAATCTAATTACATCAATATTACAAAAGAATAAAATGTAAAATAGCAAAGCAAAATTAAAAAAAAGAATTATCAGTAAATGACTAATAAGAACAAATAATACTAAAAAATAAAAAACTGAAAATAAAAAAGAGATCTAACTACAAACCAAATTTAAGAAACGAAAAAACAACGAAAATAAAAACGAAAAAAAACAGAAAATTCTAAACAAAAAAGCGATTGACAGAAGACTAAAGTGAACAGATCTTGAAACTAAAGTGAACTATGACAGAAGACGCGAAGAAAACGACCGCGAACAAGGACGGACGACCGATGGCTTGGTGAATGACGAGGAAGACGACGTTGGTAAGAGGGTTTGAAGGAGACGTTGATTTCAAACGACCCACGAGAGATGGCGACTGGAGATGGTGTGATTGAGCCGTTGATTTCGAACGACCCACGAGAGATGGCGACTGGAGATGGCGTGATTGAGCTTCGAACGACCGGCGTGATTGAGCCACTGATTTCGAACGACCCACGAGAGAAGGTTGAACGACCAGCGTGATTGAGCCGTGATTGAGACGTTGGTCACATAAAGTTTGTAAGCTACGAATCTGGCGTGATTGAGCCGTGATGGAGACGGTTAATTTCGAACGGTCGACTGGCGTGATTGAGCCGTTGATTTCGAACGGTTAACCGGCTTGATTGGGAGGAGAGAGATAAGATGAGGAGAGGAGAGATAGAAGATGAGGCAGGAGGCGTGATATGATGAGAGGAGAGGAGAGAGAGAAGATAAGGGGGGAGGCGTGAAATGATAGAGGAAAAGAGGAGAGAGGGATTTGGGCGGGAACCACAGCAATATTGTTATTTTCTGTTTTTTCTTTTTTTTTTTTTGCGTGTTATATTGCTGCGTATAGGTAAAACCGCAGCAATATCACCGCAACAAATAGCATTTATTCTACTAGTGGACTTCTACGGGAAGAACTGCTTCACTACCATATACCAGACCGAACGGGGAACATCCCGTAGCTTCTTTAGTTATTGTTCGAGCTGACCAAAGAAATCTAGGCAAATCATCTACCCAAACCCCTTTTGCGGCTTCTAAGGATTTTTTTATTCCTTTGAGCACTATCTTGTTGGCAGATTCAGCTTGGCCATTGGTTTGCGGCCGAGATACTGCAGAGAACCTGCTATGTATGCCGAAGCGGACACAATATTCCCGATTGGGTCCACTGTTGAACTGCCTGCCATTATTTGATACTAAGGCTCTGGGTACCCCAAATCTGGTGATGATGTTCTTCCATATGAATGCTTGCACTTGTTTGTCAGTGATGGTGGCACGCGGCTCGGCTTCTGTCCACTTGGTGAAATAGTCTATTGCCACTATCAAGAACATACGTTGACCCGAGGTTTGGGGGAAGGGGCCGAGCAGGTCCATACCCCATTTGTCGAAAGGAAGAACCGCTTGTATTAAAGTGAGAGGGGAGGTTGGGGATCTCGGGATATCCGAGTGGATTTGGGAAGAGGGGCTCCTCTTCACCAGTTCTTGAGCATCTGCCTTGAGAGTGGGCCAGTAGTATCCTGCCCTTAGAGCTTTTCCAGCTATGGTTTATCCGCCCTGATGGCTACCACACGCCCCTTGGTTTGTATCTCCCTTATGATGTAATTTCCCTCTTCAGGAGTTACACACTTCAGGAGTGGATGAGTGTATGATTTCTTGTAAAGTTGCTCACCATGCCAGAGGAACCACCCTGCTCGATGCTTGATTTTTTCAGCCTCCTTAGCCTCTTCTGGTAGCACCCCATCTCTCACGTATCTGACCACCTCGTCCATCCAGGTGGACGTCCGATCCAATGGCAGCTGCCCTTTGGCATTTATGCTAGGCTGGTGGAGCACTTCCCACATTATTGTCCGAGGGGCCGACCCTTCTGCTGAGCTGGCTATGCGAGCTAGGGTGTCGGCTTGCTGGTTTTCCGACCTGGGTATGTGGTTGATGTGGAAGTGAGAAAGCTTCTTGACGAATTCCTGGGTTTTGGCTAAGTACATCCGCACATTATCTTCCTTTGCTTCGTACTCTCCCGAGACCTGACCCACTATGAGCTGGGAGTCCGATCGGGCCTCGACTGCTGTAGCCCCTGCCAAAATGCAGAGCTGGATCCCCAGGATGAGGGCCTCATACTCCGCTTCATTATTAGACCCCAGAAATTCAAACTTAATAGTGTACTCCTTCTCTTCGACTGGTGGTTTAAGTACCAATCCAGCTCCGCAACCCGACTTGGTGGAAGAACCATCCACGAACAATTCCTACTCCTCTCTTTGGCCGACCGGGGGTCAAGTTGTGCATTCTGTTATGAAATCAGCCAAGGCTTGGGCTTTTATTGCCCTTCTAGGCTCATATTCCAAACCGAAATCAGCCAGTTGATCGGCCCAGTCCCATCATCCGATTGGAGTGGTTTCTGTTTTCTATGACTTTGCGGAGGTGTTGTCCGGTGAGGACTTTAATTTGGTGGGCTTGAAAGTAGGGTTTTAGTTTTCGACTAGCCATGACGAGGGCGAAGACCATCTTCTCCACTTCGCTATATTTTGCTTCTGCCCCTCGGAAGGCATGGCTAATGAAATAGATCGGGTGTTGGGTCCCTTCCCTTTCAGCCACCAGTTGGCGTTTCAGATACTGCTAAGTAAATGAACAATGTTTCCCCCGGTAAGGGGGACATGAGCTTCGGAAGAGTTGAGAGGTGTTGTTTGAGGGAGGTGAAGGCTTGCTCAACTTCTTCATCCCATGTGAATTCCTTCCTCTTGAGAGCCTTGAAGAAGAACAGGCTCTTGTCAGCCGACCGGGATAGGAAGCATCCGAGTGTAGCTAAATAGTCGGTGAGGCGCTGTACTTCTCTGACATTCCGAGGGGACTTCATCTCAAGCACAACCTTGATTTTATCTGGGTTGGCTTCAATACCCCTCTCATTAACCAGATTTTCGAGGCACTTACCCCCTTTTACCCCGAAAACACATTTCTTAAGGTTGAGCATCATGCGACACTTTCTCAAAGTGTTCAGCGTCTCCCTCAGGTCAGCTGGATGATTAGAGTGAGCCTTGCTTTTGACTATCATGTTGTCAACATACACCTCTATGTTCCGACCCAACTGACAACTGAAGATTTTGTTAACCGTCCGCTGGTAGGTGGCCCAGCATTTTTCAGGCCAAACGGCATCTTCTTGTAACAATAAACCCCCTGAGGGGTAGTGAAGGCAATATGTACTCGGTCGTGCTCTGCCATCGGAATCTGGTGATAGCCTGCATTAGCGTCCATGAAGCTTAGGAGGGCGTGGCCAGCCGTAGAATCGACCAGCCTATCAATTTTGGGGAGAGGGTGATTATCCTTTGGACAGGCCTTGTTCAGGTCTGTGAAATCCACGCACATACGCCAAGCCCCATTCGCCTTCTTGACCAGCACAACGTTGGCCAACCATTCCGAGTATTGACACTCCTCTATGAATCCGGCCTCGAGTAGCTTTTTAACTTCGACCGCTGTAGCTTTGCATCTTTCTGGGCCTTGGTGCCTTAGCTTTTGCTTGACCGGCTTGTATCCTTCCTTGATGTTAAGCTCGTGGCACATAATTTTAGGATCAAGGTCGAGCATTTCTGAAGCTTCATAGGCGAACACGTCTTGATATTCTCTGAGCACCTCGACCACCTGTGCTCTTGTTTAGGGGTCTAGGGGTTTGCCCACCCTCACAGTCCGACCGGGTTCTCCCTCGATCACCACTTCTTCATCTTCCTCAGCTGGCTGAGGTCGTTCGTATTGTTTAGAGTTTTCCGTGATATATACCCCAAGGTTCTTTGGTGAATCCTCCTCTCTTTTCCCTTCTTCGAGTCCTTTTGGACGTCGATTGCAGCTCTATTCTTCAAACTATTAACATAGCATTCTCTTCCGGCTTGCTGATCACCTTGTATCTTCCCGACTTTTCCATCATCAGTTTTGAACTGCATAGGCAGTTCTTAGGTGGAGATAGCAGCCTTTGTTTTGTTCAGAGTAAGTAGCCCCATTATTATGTTGTATGGCAAGGGGATGTCGACCACCAGGAAGTCAATTGGTAGGCTTCTTCCTTTGCCTTTCTCGCCCATCCCGGTGGGAAGCTTTATCGATCCGACCGGATGCACAGAGTTTCCCCCGAAGCCTATGAGTGGCTGATCGAGTGGTGTGACATCCTTCTCCTTATACTTCAGCTTTTTCAGGCATTCCATCATGATGATATCGGCCGATTTTACCCTGGAATTGGCTACTTTGAGTTCGATGACCAGGGGGTCATCATGGGGTACACTAGGGGTGTTCAATGTCGGATATCGGATCGGGGAAATTGTGATCCGAATCCGATCCGAAAAGTTCGGGTAAGTGATCCGAATCCGATCCGAAATTTTCGGATACCCGAACTTTTCGGATCAGATCATCGGGTTTTCGGATTAGATACCGAATTTTCGGATCGGGTCCGTTGAAATTTTTGAAAAATCCCGATCTGTATCCGATCCGAAAACCTGAAATTTTTTCCGGATACCCGATCTGAAATATCCGAAATCTTAAAATCGGATCGGATCGGCGGATCTTCGGATCGGATATTTTTGCACACCCGTAAGGTACACTGACCGACCGACTGGGCTCCCCGAAAGTCATGATGGGGCAGTCCGACCAGCATGGCTGGACCTCTAACACTTGATGTTTGAGGTTTTGGAGGTTAGCTTTTCTGGCTCGGCCGGTTAGGCCTCCTGAGGCGAAGCCACCTGCTATGACTCCAATGAATCCCTCCGTATCCCCACTGTTAGACTGACCGACCTTCTGCTTCCCCTTCTCTTCGTTGGTGTGCTTGAGATAGCGGTTCATCTTTCCTTGGTCGGCCAAGTTGTCCAGCCCTTTCTTCAGTTCTTTACAATCTTTGGTGGTATGACCACATTCTCGGTGGTACTCGCACCACTGGCTCTTGTCTCGCCGATAGGCAGATGTCCGAATAGGGGGAGGATGAGGGAGCATAGACTTGTTCTTGATATCCAAGTAAACTTCTCTCTGATTCTTGTTGAACGGGGGATCGTTTCCATGGTTTGTAAAGCGGTCCGACCTACCACCCGTTTTTGTGCTTGGGCTGATCTCTACGGCCACCTTCTTCTTTTCTCTTCTTACCCCCATCTTTCGAGTGGTGGCAAATGTCTGCCGCTTGGATAAACCTTTGGGCCTTCGTCATGGCCTCGGAAAAGGTCTTGACTTCACTTTCAGCCAACGTCCATCTGAGCCGACCAGGCTGTAACCCAGATATGAGAGCAGCGAATGCTACTGCGTCCTGCAGATTAGACACCTTCACAGATTCTTCATTAAATCTCTTTATCTAGTCGGCTAGACTCTCATTCTTTTCATGTTTGACCCCCATAAGATGAAGGCTTGTTTTCTTTTGTCTCTTCCCTACCACGAACTGATGGGTAAACATATCTTCGAGCACCGCGAAGTCAGTGATGATTCCGGCAGGTAACTCTTGGAATCAGTTTAGCGCAAGCCCCTTCAGCGTGGTGGGGAAGAATCGGCACCATGCGGCCTCGCAGCTAGTCTGCACGCTCATTTGGGCCTTGTAAGTAGCCATATGATCTTCCGGGTCGGTTAGGCCCGCGAACTGCTCGATCAGGGGTGTTTTGATCTTTCCTTGGGTAGGGGTATCTATGATCTCCCGGCTGAATGGGGTCATAAATTTCAGGGTCCCATTGCCCAACCTCAGGGGCTTGGATTGTGCTGGATCACCTTGCCCCTCTCGCTGAGCTGCTCTTCGATCTAGGAGCTGGCTGGCGTCATACCCCTGACTGCGGCGCTTCTCATTGAGGAAGTGCTTGGCATCCTTTGGGTTGCGACGAGGGTTGCCCCTCGGCGACTTAGAGACGTGAGTCTCCTCCTGCCTGAGGGCGAATTCGCGACGAGCCGACCTCTCTCTAGGTGGAGGACGCTCATCCTGCCTTGACGGTTCCCTTTGGGACCGATTGGGTTCCTTGGTCGCTGACCTCTGTCGGTTAGGCTGGCCGCGAGCTGAGCGGGGGTCATGTTCTTCCCTCTGAGGGCGCCTCAGAACATTATTGTCCCGTTGATGGAGGGTTTGATTCTGACCTTGCCCCTGCTGGAGGGTGGTCAGAATTTGCATAATGCTTTGTTGTAGGGTCTGCTGCAGCTGAGCTGCTATGTGAGCTATATCAGTTGTGAACAGCGGTTGGGGGTCAACATGTTGTATTTCCCGAGAGGGGGATGGCTGATGTTCTTGAGATAATTCCAGGTTAGGATCCATTGTCTGAACCGTGGGAGACCGTGTTCGAGCTGACCTCCTATGGTGGGAAGGAGAAGGTTCCCTCTCGAACCTTTTGGGTTGAGCAGACTGCTTGTTACGAGTATTTTTGGATGGTGCCATTGCTGAACAACACTTGGGTTAGGTTCCGCTGAGTAGCAGGTGAACTTTGCTGAGTGGTGGCGAAGTAACTTTTTGTATTTTCCCCACAGACGGTGCCAAACTGTTTCCGTTTAGAAATTAAGGTTAATGGCCAGTGCTGAGCAAGTCTCTAATCCCAGCAGAGCTGGTTATCTGTTTACCGGAATCCTGCAAAACACGTAAAACTACCCCGGGGGTTGTTCCGTGATCGCCCCTCCCACGCTCAAGTCAGTTGATGATTGAGGTAGAGAGAGAGTCTAGAGTGAGAAACTCGGGTTAGTTGTGTGAGAATTCAATATCTTTGCCTTGATAGGACAAGGGGTATCTATAGTGGTGAGGACCCCTAGGAAAAGACCTTTTTGATAGGACAGTTTCCCTAGGGATTGGCAAGATGGCCCTTTTTGATATGATTCTTGTGGGACCCCCAGGGAGCCCAGAAAAGGTTAAGAGCCATGTCACAGCAGGTGAGACCCACGGTGCTTGTGTGGCGGTGCCAGCTGGCATAGGGCCTTTGACCAGACTCAAGGGGCCCAAACATATATACTTTATCATATTAACATATACTATATCATTTTAACATACACTATATTATTTTAACATGCACTATATATATCATTTTAACATACACTATATCATTTTAACATATACTATATCATTTTAACATACACTATTTCATTTTAACATACACTATATCATTTTAACATATACTATATCATTTTAACATACACTATATCATTTTAACATACACTATATCATTTTAACACACACTATATCATTTTAACATACATTATATCATTTCAAAACACATAATCTGATGTCAATATACACTGTCAAAGAACTATCACAACAACACTATCATTTGAAAATACACTGTTGTTGAGTTCCCAGTTTTGAGTTTTGAATGATGACAAACCACATTGAACTATTATATTGCATGCATGTTTTTGTTTACATGTGTAGGTGCCAAAGTACAAGTTCAATGGATAGAAAGACGAAGCTAGTGAAGCCAAGTCTTAACGAAATTGCATGAAGACCAAGATCAAGTTGTAGCTTTTAGGTCTTAGATGCAATGTAAGTGGTATAAAGGTTTTGATGCACTATAAAGGTTTGAAACTCGAGAGATGAGCTAGTTGTGAATGACAAGTAACCTCGGGTACTTGTCATACACAACTACAAGTAAAACTTGGTTGATTGGAACAGTCTGGGAACAGATCTGAACCAGTCCTCTAAGGTTTACTTCATGCATTCGTATTTAAAAAAAAAAAAATTTCTTTCCGCGTAAAATTGATTTTCAAAATACACTGATGCATGGTTTGTTATGTGAGCAAGATTTCTTAAGTATGGTAAGTGTGTTATATGATATTATATTGAGTATATTTTCCTTGGAATAATTTCCATACTTCCGAGGAAAGTATACTCACATAATATCATGTAATATTTACTTACCAAAGGCTTATTTAAGAAGTACTGGTAGCATTCAAACCTTAAGCTTTTGCACGCATATTTTCATAATACTCCAAGCAAAAGCACTTGATCTCTTGAACTCTCAAATCCAAGCATAAACCTGAATACCACATAGATCTTAAATTACTCTCATTCTAAGCGTGTAAGGCTATGTTGTTCTTGAGAGAAAAATTGATTGTAATTGAGCATTTTGTGAGTTCAGTTTGTTGGGGAAGTTGATCAGGGATCAACTTCATTTGAACGATCATAGTTGGTGGTTGAGTCGAACTTCCATAGGTGGAAGTTAGGGAATCAACTTGTGCATAGGTGCATAAGTGATTGAGTGTAATTCTTTTGTTATTCTGGGTTGATTAATAAAAGAGTGAGTGAGTGGAGGACGTAGACTTATTAGAAGTCGAACCTCGTTAAATCCTGGTGTTGTTTATTCATTGCTTTTATTTCCGCTGCTAGGGAACTGTTCTTTTACTGTTCTTACTATAATCGAAAAAGTTACAACATTCGGACAAACACTCAATTCACCTCCCTTCTTAAGTGTCTCTTGCACTTACAATTGGTATCAAAGCCTAACTTCTTGAAAGGGTAACACCTAGAGAAGGAGGACATAATGACTACTCAAGAAATGACCAGTGGACCCAGAGGATCAAGGCTACCAAAGTTCAATGGAACTAACTATCCTTGGTGGAAGAATTGCATGAGAAATCTGATCATTGGCACAAACTATGAGTGCTAGATGATCATCAGGAATGGACCAAGGAAGGTGGCTAACAATTCAGATGGAGCAGAGAAGAAGGAGAGTGAGTACACTACTACAGATCTGAAGACCTTCGAGAAGAACGCAAAGGCCATGTCACTACTTCAACAAGGTATTGCTAGCATGCTCTACTACTAAGGAAATATGGGAAACCTTAGAATTAGCCTATGAAGGCACTAGTGAACTCAGGAGATCTAAAGTTGATATGCTTATGTCTAAATATGAAACTTTTGATATGAACCGAGATGAAAATATAAGAGATATGTTTACTCATTTCATTACAATTATCAATGAACTTAAATCTCTTGGAAAAGACTTTACTAATGAAGATTTGGTGAGAAAGATCTTGAGAAGTTTGACAGGTAAATGGCTGCCCAAGGTGACTGCTATTTAGGAGGCTAAGGATCTAACGAAATTGTCCATGGAACAACTTATTGGGTCATTAATGACTCATGAGATGTTGGTGGAGTCAAAAGAGGAAAGCACAACCAAAAGTCGTGGGTTAGCTTTGAAGGGTGAGGAAATGATGAAGATCTTGATGATATTGGTCTCATGGCTAAGAGGTTTGAGAGGAGTCTCAGAACGCAGTTCAAGGGGAAGTCTTGGAAGAACAAGGGCAACTTGAAGAAGATCAGTTCCAGCACTGGTTGCTTCATATGTGGAGAAACTGGACACATGATCAAGGATTGTCCAGCATGGAAGAATGATAAAGGAGGACAGAGAGAGAAGAAAATGACTAAGAGGGCTATGCTAGCCGCCTGGGGTGATTCTGATTCAGGTGGTGAAAGCGGGGAAGATGAAGCCCTAATGTGTGTGACCGCCCGGATTGGAGACATAGATCAGAAGCAGACTAGTTTAGGAAAGAAAGGACACATGTGCTCATGCAGGAAGCAGCTCTTCCGACGAAGAACAGGTAACTACTCTAATATGCAAGAACAAATGAGATTTGTGATAGAGATGAGTTACTAGTTTTATTGATTCTGCTATTGAAAAAATGTTAAGGAAATGCTGCTTATAAAGCTAACAAAAAGAAGTTGAGAGAGTAACTCGAAACTTAGACATAAGTGAAAGTCGTTCTGCTGAACTTGAACTTATTTGTACAGAACTGAAAGAAAAAATTTCAGAGTTGAAATAAGTTTGGATCAGAAGAACATTGAGCTTGAGTGCTAAGAATCAATCAGATTTTTCAAAAACTGACTTTTATCAAAATAATGATAGATTTAGTAAACTCAAGGAGGCTGAAGTTGAAGTATAAATTTCGAGTTACTCAAACAGAAAAGCTTTGCTTTAGAACATTCTATTTAATTTTGCTCATAACTATCTAATTGATGAGTGGAGAATTGTCAATGAGTATGTGGTTGAAAGCTTTTTTGCTGCACAGTGGTCCTAGTGTTAATGTCGAAGTTATGTTTGAATATGAGGGTAAGATGTGATCTTCAATCCGATTATATGAACTAAAAAGGCAGAACATTGTGACCACGTTAACGCCAGATTGGTCTCAAACTTAAGGATGAGCTTCATATCTTGCCATTGCTGCAGAATTTAATGAAGCTCAACTTAAGAAACTTGAAACCAAGAAAATTTAAGTGATGTTGAGACAGATGAATAGGTTGCTCGATGCTTAGTATTTAACATTCTGACTTCACAACCTGTAATCCTAGAGGTTTGGATTAGGATATTCTGAACCAGTTCCCAACAGCCACCAAAGTTGGGAAGAGATGAGACTTGGATTTCGAATTCAAGAGAGGTAAGTAGTGTTGCAAAGGACATGCACGTTGTACCTATGCGGTAAGAATGGTCATGTTATTAATACTTGTTGGACTAAGCAAAAACATGATAAAAGAAATCAGTCTCATGTTCACAATTCCTTATCAGAAGGGTACACACACAATTGGTCTAACAATGGAAAACATGATAAAACTAAGAAGACCAATGTAAAACAAATCTGGGTTAGAAAGGACAGAGTCAAACCAGTTGCCAAGGCAAGGAACCAAGAAAGTCTGGGTTCCTAAAACTAAACCTTGATTTGTTTGTGCAGGTTAGAGTGAGAGCAAACCATACTGGTATTTGGACAGTGGTTGCTCAGACACATGTCAGGAGATAAAAGTCAATTTCTCTCACTCGTAGCCTATGAAGGAGGAAGTGTCACCTTTGGAGACAATAGCAAAGGTTTGATTAAAGGTATAGGTAAAGTTGGTAAGACACTTTCTCAAGGATTAATGATGTTTACTATGTAGAAGGTTTGAAACATAACCTCTTGAGCATTTCTCAACTATGTGACAAAGGAAACCATGTTGAATTTGAAACCAATCTTTGTCATATAGTAACACTGAAACAAGGGAACTGGTCTGCAAGGGATTTCGACATAACAATGTTTACATAACATTTTTAAGTCAGATTCCAAAGACCAGTGCCACTTGTCTTAGTGTTAAAAAGGATGATCATTGGCTGTGGCATAAGCGACTTGGACATGTAAGTTTTTCTTTATAAATAAACTGAGATCTCAAGACTTGGTGAAAAGTTTACCTAACATCAAGTTTGCTGCAGATCATATTTGTCATGAATGTGCTAAATGTAAACATGTCAAGTCCTCTTTTCAGCCAAAGAAGTTTGTAAGCACAACTAGACCTTTCGAACTTGTACACATGGACTTGTGTGGGCCCATGCGCGTGCAAAGTCGAAATGGTCATAGTTATGTGTTTGTGTTAGTTGATGATTATTCTCGTTTCACTTGGACAATCTTTTTGAAGTTTAAAAATGAAACTTTTGAAGAATTTGAAATTCTGGTAAAACAAGTCCAAAACAAGATTAGTCATCAACTGGTCTCTATCCGGTCTGATCATGGTTCTGAATTTGACAATGTCAGCTTCGTAACCTACTGTAATGATCATGGTGTATCTCACAATTTTTCAGCTCCTAGAACTCCACAACAAAATGGAGTGGTTGAAAGGAAAAATCGCACTCTAGAAGAAATGGCAAGAACAATGCTTCTAGAGAGTGGTCTTCCTCGAAACTTCTGGGCTGAGGCTGTGAGTACTCGTGTTATATTTTGAACGAGTAATGTTGAGACCTTTACTGAAGAAAACACCTTATGAGCTCCTTAGGGGAAGAAAACCAAACATCACACATTTACGTATTTTTGGGTGCAAATGTTTTGTACACAACAATGGTAAATCAAGTTTGGACAAGTTTGACCCTAGGAGTGATGAGGTTTTCGTTGGATACTCTTCACACAGCAAGGCATACAAAGTTTTCAATAAAAGAACCTTGTGTGTTGAAGAAAGTATCCATGTCTTGTTTGATGAGACTAACATGTTCAGCAAGCATGTGCAGGTTGAAGATGCTGATGAGTTCGAAATTGGTATGCTGAACTTTATAGGAGCTAAGGATGGAGAAGGTGTTGAACCAGGCTCACCACACAACTCTCATAGAGAGAGAGTCTGGTCCAGCACAGAATCAGGTAGCTCAAGAGGTAAGGAAGGAGATAGTGACTCAGATGCTCATCCACATGAAGATGATGCAAGTGAGACCACTATGGAAACTGGTTCACTGCTCAAAACAACAATGAGACAGGGGGAACCAGTACAGGAACAGGTTCAACATTGAAGGCACAAATGAAACATTGAAATCAAATCTTTTAAGTACAAGTCCTCTCACCCACTGATTAATCATTAGTGAATTAACAAGGGGTGCAGACAAGGAATCTACTTTGCAAAACTTTTGTGCATTCTATTCCTTCTTATCAATGTTGAACCACTGACTATAAGGTTGCTTTAACGGATCCAGATTGGGTTCTAGCCATGCAAGATGAACTCAATCAGTTTGAGAGAAAATCAAGTATGACATCTTGAACCCAGGACGGAGAATTGTCTGTTATTGGAACTAAATGGTGTTCAGGAACAAATTGGACGATTCAGGAATTATAGTCAGAAACAAAGCTAGGCTAGTGGTTCAAGGGTTTAATCAACGGAAGGAATTGATTATGATGAAACCTTTGCTCCAGTAGCCAGGCTTGAAGCTATCAGGATATTAATTGCATTTGCTGCTCAAATGAATTTTAAACTCTTTCAAATGGACGTTAAGACAGCCTTTCTTATGGCTATTTTGAAGAAGTGTTTATGTAAAGCAGCACCCTGGCTTTGGGATAGTGATTTGCCAAATCATGTTTTTAAACTCGATAAAGCTTCTATGGTCTAAACAAGCTTCTAGAGCTGGTATAGAGACTTTCCGTTTTCTTTTAGAAAATGGTTATAAGAGAGATCAGTTGACAAGACACTATTCTTGAAAGAAAGGGGAACTGATCTGTTAGGTCCAAATATATGTTGATATTTTTGTTTGGAGCTACTAATCCTGATTTGTGTAAAGAGTTTGCAGATTTGATGAAGAGGAATTTGAGATGAGTATGATGGGAGAGCTTGGATTCTTCCTTGGTCTTCAAATCAAGAAACCAAAGATGGAATCATGATCCATCAACAGAAATACCTCAAGGAGCTGCTGAAGAGGTATGGTCTGCAAGATAGCAAGTCCTATGAAACACCTATTCCAACTTCTACAAAATTGAGCCTTGATGAGAAGGGAAAGGATGTTGAGGGCAGCTATACAGAGGTATGATTGGCTCTTGCTTTATTAACAGCCAGTAGGCCAGATATAGTGTTTTTAGTAGGGTTGTGTGCGAGATTTCAAAACAACCCTAAAGAATCTCACCTAAAGGCTGTTAAAAGGATTCTTAGGTATCTCAATGGTACTGATGATTTGTGTTTGTGGTATCCAAAGGGAGCAGCATGAGCCTCATTGGATAACAGATGCTGACTTTGCTGGTTTTATTGTGGACAGGAAGAGTACTTCTGGAATGGCCCACTTCTTAGGTTCTTGTCTCATTTCATGGGGATCTAAGAAAAATTCTGTAGCTCTATCCACAGCTGAGTCTGAGTACATTGCTGCTGCTTTGTGTTGTGCTCAACTCTTGTGGATAAAGTCACAACTAAAGGATTTTGGGGTCTGTTTCGGAAGTGTTCCGATTTTATGTGATAACACAAGTGCAATCAATATTTCGAAAAATCCTGTCCAGCATTCTAAAACCAAGCATATTGAGATTAGGCATCATTTTCTAAGGGACAATGTTGAAAAAGGTAATGTTGAGTTGGAGTTTTGAGGTCAGAAGATCAACTAGCTGACATATTTACAAAACCTTTGAGCAGAGAAGTGTTCATCAAGCTTCGTACCTTGTTGGGTACCGGTATGATTAAGATTAGACAATGAGCTCTTAGGTCTTGACTTGTCCCTTTGGCTAGTCAAATGATGTCATTTGTGTATATATTTCTTTTTCTTCTGTACATTTTTTTTTTTTGCTTTTTAGGGCTTACAAAGTTCTTATGCGATGCTGAACTGATCATCTTAGTACTTGGATACTTAAGCATAAGTCTTAAAAAGGTAAGTTGGCACAGACCAGTTGTAGACCACTTGGGAACCAGATTCTTGAGGCGATTATTCTCTGAATACTTGGTTTATTTTTCAATTTTCAAATTAGGAAAATAAATGAAGTGACGGTTATAATTAAGGCAACTGCAGTTTGCGAAGAACGGATATATCCGTTTGATTTTTTTTCTTTCTTACCTTCTTATATATATTCTTGCATGTGATCATACTTTCCTTATTTCTCTCTCATTATCTTTGATCACATATTTTCCTGTTTTTGTTTTCTTTAGTTACAGAGTAAATTCAGTCTCATCATATCAAAAAAAAGGAGTTCAAGGTTGGTCGAAAAGGAGGTTGAAGAATCTCCTGAAATTGAAACGACGCAAGCAAATGAAGTGGTTGATCCGGTTGTAGAGGAAGAGGTTGAAGAAGAGGAAGAAGTTCCTCTGATACGGAGGTCTTCAAAGAAGCCAGCAACTGCAAAATCCACCACTACAAAATCAACAACACCAAAAATCACCACAAAAGCGGTTACTTCAAAATCAACTGCCAAAACCGCCCCTCCCAAAATTACAAAAACCACCACTCCCAAAAAGCCTGTCACACTAAAATCAAAGGCTCCTTCACCAAAACCGGTTGAGGAGTCTAAGCCAGAGGAGTCGGAAAAGATGGAGGAGTCAGAATCTGACAAGGAGTCGGAGCCGGGGGATGTGTCTGAACCGCAGAATCAGGAGATGGAGGAAGAAGAAGTTGAGAAGGAGGAGGTTGTAATAGTTGAAAAGGTTGTTGCCCAGAAACCGTCATCCAAAGCGGTTAAGTCTGTTGAGAAACCGGTTCCCAAACCCATTCCTACTAAACCATCAATCAAAACCACCAAGCCCAAAATTTCTACCCCTACAATTGCACCCCAACCAGTGGAGAAATCAAAGAAGAAATCTGATGCTGATGTTGAGGGGGAAGTTCCTAAAAAGGAGACTGTTAAGGCTGGTGCTAGCAAGGGCCCTAGGATAAAGACGGTTGCTAGGAAGGATGCTGAATCTTCCAAAGGCAAGGAGATCATGGAGCAGGAACTAGAGTTTCCTGCTGACAAAAAGAGGAAGGTGCCTGCTACTGCTACTGCTGAGGGTTCTAAACCCAAGAAAAGTAAGACTATTACTCCTGCGCCTTTATATGATTTGAGGGATAGGTCTATACTGGTTGGTTTTTCTGTTGCAAAGAGTTGGGTTAATTAGAAATTCTTGCATGAGGTTAAGGAAGCCCTAGATTTTCAGAAAGGGTATGTCTTTTTTGCCAAAGAACTTGATGTGTTTATGCCTTTGATTGAGGAATTTTATGAACACCTGCATACTAAGGATGATGGGTCCTACTTTGCTTTTGTTAAGGGCACTCCCATTAATTTATCTGAAAAGAGTCTGGCTGAAATTCTCAAAGTCCCACACAAGGGACTGGATGAGTACTCAAGGGAGAACTGGCCCACAGTTAAAGGCCTCACAGCAGAACAGATCAGACCAGGTTGTTCACTGGTCCTCCTGACCCTATCAGGGGTAACATTGGCCATCTAAGGGAGCCAATCATGAGGATCTTTCATACCATAGCCTCAAAGATTGTGTTTCCCAGAGCACAGGCGCATGAATGTTCGGTTAATGGATAGTGTTCTTATTTACTGTCTCATGGAACATATTCCAGTCAATCTCCCTGCTATGATTTTGGGTCACATGATCTGCTGTGTGGAAAAGGCCAAGCATGCACTGCCCTATGGAGGATGGCTGACCTTAGTGTTCACTCATTGGAAAATTTGTATGGTGGGAGACTATGGCACCATGTCT
This sequence comes from Beta vulgaris subsp. vulgaris, assembly GCF_026745355.1. Taxonomy (NCBI): domain Eukaryota; kingdom Viridiplantae; phylum Streptophyta; class Magnoliopsida; order Caryophyllales; family Amaranthaceae; genus Beta; species Beta vulgaris. The sequence goes on from NC_079205.1 coordinate 41,295,259, forward strand.
CACCTTACGAATCAGATTATAGGTCAGAAGGGCATGTCATATGCAGGTGGTGTTCTGAAAATGAAAAGTGCAGCAAAGGGTGCTGCTATTGGTGAAGGGACCAGTACAGAATCAGTTCAGGCTACTTATGCCTTGGTGAAGCAGTTGAGTGACCAGAATCAGATGATGCAAAATATGCTGAATAGTGCTACTCAGCTTTGCACTGATCTTCAGGAATCCTACAAGCGAGTTGAGATTCACCTTGACAAGGCTGGTATTCAGGGTAGAGAGGATTCTGAGGAAAAGGATGAGTCATCCCATGCTGCTGGTGATGAGGATGATGAAGAGGAGGAGGAAGAAGATGAGGAGGAAGAGCAAGAAGAAGAGGAGGATGAAGAACATGAAGAAGATGCTTCAGAAAACCTTGAGGAGGAAGAAGATGATGGGACTGAAAATGAGCTCTGGAGCTGATTGATTCTCTTTTCTTCTTACTATCTTTTGCTGCTAACCCCTCTTTTTCTTAACTTTCTATCTGGTTACCCCCTTCCCAAATTACAAAAACAATTGATCTTCTGTAATTTGGTCTACTACTGGTCTGTAATAACTCTTAATTAGGACAAGTAGCTTTTGGTACTCTGCAGGAACTTTGGTAGCATCAGCATCCCTAAATGTTGTTAGCTGCCTATTTAGCTTGAATTTTAGTTTATATTATGTTCCTTTGATTGTACCTTGATTTATTTTTATGATGCCAAAAGGGGAAGCAGGTGGAAGTTCTGTGATCTTTTCCACCAAATCTTAGGGGGAAGTAGATCTGGTGCTATAAACTGTGTGTGTTGCAGCAACTAGAACAAGGCTGAATGCCTTGTTAGAGGTGGCAGACTAGACTTGATCTGGAAGTAAGTGTATTCAAAGCACTTTACTTCTTTTCACCCTAATGACTTAGAAATAAGTCTGAACAACTACGATGTTCTTCTTGCGAATGCATGTTTAAGTCTAAGAGCTCTGAGTCTAATTAGTATTTGCCTATGGTACTTAGAAACTCTTTCTTAAACTGTTGTCAGTTAGTTGTGAACTGGTGTACTTGTAAATATGCTTAATCTGCAGGAACAGTACGAGACCAGTGCCTTGAGTTCTTTCTTAAGAATTCAAATCTTTTGAAAAAGTTCTCAAAACAATGATATTATTTGCAGGGGAACTCAGGTTTGTCATCATCAAAAAGGGGGAATTTGTTGAGTTCCCTGTTTTGAGTTTTGAATGATGACAAACCACATTGAACTATTATATTGCATGCATGTTTTTGTTTACATGTGTAGGTGCCAAAGTACAAGTTCAATGGATAGAAAGACGAAGCTAGTGAAGCCAAGTCTTGACGAAATTGCATGAAGACCAAGATCAAGTTGTAGCTTTTAGGTCTTAGATGCAATGTAAGTGGTATAAAGGTTTGAAACTTGAGAGATGAGCTATTGTGATGACAAGAACTCGGTACTTGTCATACACAACTACAAGTAAAACTTGGTTGATTGGAACAGTCTGGAACAGATCTGAACCAGTCCTCTAAGGTTTACTTCATGCATTCGTATTTTAGGAAAGTTTTCTTTCCGCGTAAAATTGATTTTCAAAATACACGGATGCATGGTTTGTTATGTGAGCAAGATTTCTTAAGTATGGTAAGTGTGTTATATGATATTATACTGAGTATATTTTCCTTGGAATAATTTCCATACTTCCGAGGAAAGTATACTCACATAATATCATGTAATATTTACTTACCAAAGGCTTATTTAAGAAGTACTGGTAGCATTCAAACCATAAGCATTTGCACGCATATTTTCAGAATACTCCAAGTAAAAGCACTTCATCTCTTGAACTCTCAAATCCAAGCATAAACCTGAATACCACATAGATCTTAAATTACTCTCATTCTAAGCGTGTAAGGCTGTGTTATTCTTGAGAGAAAAACTGATTGTAATTGAGCATTCTGTGAGTTCAGTTTGCTGGGGAAGTTGATCAGGGATCAACTTCATTTAAACCATCATAGTTGGTGGTTGAGTCGAACTTCCATAGGTGGAAGTTGGGGAATCATCTTGTGCATAGGTGCATAAGTGATTGAGTGTAATCCTTTTGTTATTCTGAGTTGATTAATAAAAGAGTGAGTGAGTGGAGGACGTAGACTTATTAGAAGTCGAACCTCGTTAAATCCAGGTGTTGTTTATTCATTGCTTTTATTTCCGCTGCTAGAGAACTGTTCTTTTACTGAACTTACTATAATCGAAAAAGTTACAACATTCGAACAAACACTCAATTCAGCCCCCCTCTTGAGTGTCTCTTGCACTTGCAACTGTATCATCACAAAATACACTATATCATTTAAACATACACTATATCATTTGAAAATACACTATAATGTCAAAACAAACTATATCATATCAATATACACTATCAAAAAACATATTATATCATTTTAGCATACACTATACTGTATGTTAAAACATACTACTTCATCACAACAATGACACAATTACAAAATATTAATTCAAAAATAAACCTAAAAAAAAAAAAAAAGCAGAACTCCAAAAATCGAACAAAAATCAACATAATTTATCATACAAACAATAAAAATTGCACAAAGAATGAACGAAGAGTAATTCAACCTAAAAATAAAAGACGGATTGAACTAAAAAACATAAAAACTCCAAAAATTATAAGAAATTATAGTAAAAACAAAAATCAACAACATAATTACCATCAGTGTGAGAAGTTCTAGTAACCTCCGGAACCTTTGCACGATCACCAAGAGATGAACGCAAACCTCTACGTTTTGGAACATTTCGATTACTGATCGTCTTCTTTCCCATTGCTAAATTGAAAATTCAGCCGAGAAGATTAACCATGATCAAAATGAAGAAGTTAGGGCTGATAAGATTACACAAAACTGACCTTGAAGAGAGAGAAAATGAAGAACTTAGAGCAAAGAAGTTTTGATTGAGAGAAAAAATACAGAAGTTAACACAGAACGAAGTAGTGGGAAGAAGCTATGAGGAGAGAGAAAATCAAATGAGACAATATCTAAACAAATCTGAGGAGAGAGAAAATCTGAGGAGAGATAAAAACTGAAGGCGCCAAAAACTGAAAAGCGTAACAATAAAACGCACGCGATATGGATCGGGTGCACACTAATTAGTGTGCACCGGGTTCATATTAGTTTTTTTTATAAACTCATATATAAATGTCTTAGTTAACTAATAAATGTACTCCCTCCATTTTCTGAAGATCTTCCCTCTTTTCGTTTAAGTGCATTTTCAGAAGATCTTCCCTCTTTTACTCTATTTCTTATTTGGAATTTTTTTTTTCCTTTTTACCCTCTCATGTCTCTATCATGGTCCACCATTACATTATTAATTCGATTTTACTCCATTTCTCTCTCATACTTTAACCCCTTTTTATTTGTTTATTTATCTTAACCCCTTTCTCTCTCCTACTTTACCCACCCCATACCCTACACAAATGGATCCTCCTTGATATCTGTAGGAACAATAACAAGGAAGATCTTTAGAAAACGGAGGTAGTATCACTTAAACTAATAAATATCATGTTTAAACTGATATGTGTCTCAATCACATATTGGACTAAGATGGTCTCACAAAAGACCTTTTGATTATATAAGTAGTTGTTGCCTCGGGTCATTGCGTATAACTTGTTTAATATTTTTTATGAATTCAATTGAAATACATGCCTCCATATCAACGTAAACATTTAGATGACACGTAACTATCTCCAATATTACTTCATAATTTTCGATTACTATTGAGTACTGAAAATGGATCACTTTTTGAAGTCAAATGTTGTGTCAGTTATGAACAAAGAACAATTGCTTATCTTAGATGAGTCACTTGAATATAAGTAAAAGTGACCCATTTAAGGCAAAAGGTTATTTGGGTCTAATAGGTAGCTTTTTATCTTAAGTAGACCACTCATATATAAATTTATAAGTAACTATTCAAGACAAATAGTTGTCGGCGTCTCACAAACTCATATCATACAATGGATCGATCCTTTAATGTATTGTCTTGAGTTATCATAAAAAAATTTTTAGGTGAGGTATAACTCTAATGAACAAGTGTTGTAACTCTAATCTAATCGTGTGGTTGAGATTCATTCTCATTTCTCATAGAAAAAGTATTCTCATGTGATCTTGCCTTTATATATATATATATATAATATATATATATATATATATATATATATATATATATATATATATATATATTATTTTTTACTTTATTTGATGTCGATTGTTGAAGACTTTAAAGTTGAACGCCATACATTTGAGCGCTATAAATTTGAGCATGGGACGTTTACGTTGTTCCACGCTCTACGTTGTCATGTTTCCTGTGTGGTTGTAGTTGTCGGTTTTAACATGTACCACGTTGTTTATTAACGTCCACCCCCTTCGAACTTCGACTTCTTTAACTTTTGTCTGTTAGACTTGCCACCTCAAAACATTGATGGACATTTGTAAACCTAATCCACCTAATAAAAGAGTGTGTCAGTATGACAGTATGTGATCTCAATTTTCAGCATATTAAATTGAAGTTCAAAAATTAATTAATGGATTTTCTTCTAAAAGTAAGATTTGATTATATTTGTGCAAAAAAGCTGGTATCTTGATACTATTCGAATTCTAGTATAATCTTCAATTTGGCTTGACATCTTAGGTATAGTATATGATCATGTAACATATTAGGTGATATGACACCTAGAGTATGACCATTTGATGAGTTCGGATTGGTGTCTTATAGTAAAATGCTAAGATGTCATCTCATAAAATTTTTGGTATCAAAGGTAAGTCAATTTGGTATGAAAATAAAATCATTTGATATCAATATCAAAATAAATCTTACTTGGTACAAAATTGTAAGTTTGGTATCAAATGACTCTATTTTAATATTACTTTGTGGTAGCAAAATTTTTGTGAAATGTCATTTTGACATCTCACTATGAGTTACTAATAATTTCTCCCATTCGATTATGTTACAAAAATCCCATAGGATTTCTTTCTCTCATCAACGTTTTCCTTCCTCCTCAAGAAGTTTGTCATGACTTATAACACAACTCACCTAATACATCTTCCTCATGACAAAGAAAAAGGATAAGAGACATAAAACATCTTTTTTATCAAAAATATGATAATATAAGTATCTATATATAATCTCAAAGAATTAATGTTTTTGGGTATTGAAACAAATTAAATTAGTATATTTTTCAATATAACCATTGTAAGATCAAATCTATACAAATATATTAAAAGGCGTGCGGAAAATAAGGAATTGTGCCACGTGGCACTCTCCCTAGGGAGTTTTAGTTCATATAATCCTTGTATAATTAAAAAAATTAAGAAATTGCATAGCATAAGGTTTGATCCCGAGACCTCAAGTACACATATAATAAAGAAAGTTCTAACCACTAGGCTAAATTGTATTTAGTGTTATTATTATAAAGTATTATATTGATAAATGAATTGTTTTCTTACCCCGGACATAGCCCAGACCTAATAACTAGTTAAAAGATATAAAAAAAAAGTTCAAAAGTAATATGACAGTTCACATGTCAGGTGGCTGTTGGTTTGCTAAGTCATGAAATTTGTCATTTTTGGACTTATTTCATGGTTTTTGTCTTCTTTTTTTTTTTTTACATCACTATTTCATGGTTTGTCATGGGATGAAAAAATGTGATTAGCAATGACGACGTATACGACTATGTTCATTTCACCTTATTTTTGCTTATTTCAGTTCTGATCAGATCAGTTCAAATCATGCTTATATTTAAAAACTCATTATTAATATTAATACTATTATTTACTAGTACATTTGTTCAAAAGGATTATTATTGTTGTACTTATTAATTATTAATATTAGTAATTATTATTAATCACGTTGTTATCATTATAAATATCATTGTTATCATTATTTTAAGTTATTTTGTTGTTATTAAATAATAGAAAATGAAAAGACACACACGTGTTAAGAACATACGTTTGGCGCAAAGATGAGAAATATATAAAATATGATAGCTCAAATTCATGACAACGAAACCACTAAGTTCGGATCACATTTCAAAATAAGCTAAGTACGAGATACAAATTATTAATTTAGATTTGGTATACGTCTTCCTACCAAATTCCAAACCTCTCTAGCTATTTGAAGTTGCACACTATACATTTCTTTCTTGCACAAGTCATAGTTATTTATATATCTTATTTTACTTTATATGAAAAAAAAGAGTTGAGTCTGCCGACTTCTCAAGTGTGAAACATTTTTTTTTAAGGGAAAGTAACATTTTATAAGTGCTCTCATAAATTAATGACTTGGGTTATATAATTATTTTAGTAATAATTATTATTATGATTACAATTTATTATTGTTATTATAATTATGATAATAATAATTATTATTATTATTAATAAGAGGTGTAAAAATTATGATAGAAATAAAATGATAATAATAGTAATATTACAAATAAGATCTTATAATGTATTGCATAATAATGAATTACAAAGTAATAATGTAATAGTAATAATATATTTTATAAAAAACAAAGATCTTGTAAATTAAATCAGATCAGATCAAATCAAATCAGTTCAGATCAGATCAGATAAATTCAGATCTGAAAATTTCAGGTGAACTAAACATAGCCGTAGTTGATGAGTGCAAGACAATTTTATTTAAATAATGGCTCATGACTTAAGTATAATTTCACAGTATAATGACTAAGTGGCACTAAACGAATATGTTAAAGGAACTTAGTTAATAAAAGGAACTAGACTTAGGCGTGCAAACATTATAACGGTTAAAAAGATATTTGAGTAAGTCATGCCTAAATTATAGGAAATTAGTTATATCTAATTTCAAATGATAAAATCAGTTTTAAAAAGAAAATCTGTTTTAGGAAAAAGATTTTATTTTTCGGAAAATTAAGAAAATAAATATCCGGTTTTGAAAAAGAATTTGTTTAAAAGAAATTTTTTTCTTAAAGATTAAAAATTCAGTTTTAAAGATAAAAAAAGTTTTTATAAAACTGATTTTCGGATAAAGCTCAAGGAACTCTTATTACTTAGGAGTAATGGCTGAAATATATCCACGTTCATTTATAGTTCATGGGATCATGGGACATGATGTGAAACGTGTTCCTTAGGGAAAGGAACATCATGGGTTAATGGACTAAACATGTACTCTAGTTTTAATCCCACGTTCTTCATGATTAACACTATAAATATAGAAGTCTAGATAAGTTCCAAATTGTGTCTGACTAAGTAATTAAGTGAGTTTAACTAATTAAGTGTCATTGCCTTCATTCTCTCATAATAGCCATTTATTCTTTGCCTTCTTACTCTGATTCCACTAAGCTTATTTCGATCAATTGTATCTTGGTTTTTGGGGTAAGGGAACTTTGAGTGAAGTTCTGTAAGAGAGAGGCTTTGAGTGAAGCTTGTATGTGTGAGAAAACTTCGAGTGAAGTTGAGAGGAACTGCTTTTAAGGGAACAGTGGCTCAGGAACTTGAGTTTAGGAACTCAAGGTGTGGCTCGAGTTAGAATTAGGTTGTAACAAAGTTGTTTGGCCTAATTAGTGAAAGTATTGAGTTTAAAATCCCTAGTGGTCGAGGTTGTTTCTTCTTGTTGGGCCCAAGAAGTTTTTCCTCGTAAAAATCCCTTGTGTTCCTTTAGCTTGTTTATTCGTTTAAGTTTTAATTTTCGCAAAAAGTTACGTTTATTTCTACACCTACAATTCACCCCCCTCTTGTAGTGTTCCTAGGGAAATAATAATTGGTATCAGAGCAAGAACTCACGTAAGATAGGAAACCCTATTGAGACAAACATCCAAGGAATAATGAATACCACCGAGAAACTTGAAGAAGGTTATTCCACTCAAAGGCCTCCTATGTTCAATGGGAAGTACTACAACTATTGGAAGAACCGCATGGAGATATTCATCAAGGCTGAAAACTATCAGGTATGGAGAGTCATTGAAGTTGGTGATTTCGAAGTCACAACTACAAATGACAAAAATGAGGTAACTCTAAAACCCCTCTCTGATTATGACAAATCTGATTTTGAAAAAATGGAAGTAAATGCCATGGCTATTAAATTGTTGCATTGTGGACTTGGACCCCATAAGCATAATAGGATCATGGGATGTAAATCCGCAAAGCAAATATGGGATTTACTAGAAGTAACCCACGAAGGAACTAATGAAGTTAAAAGATCGAAAATTGATTTACTTATGAATCAATATGAACTGTTCTACATGAAATCCAAAGAAAGCATCCGAGACATGTTTACTCGTTTTACTAACATTATTAATGAGTTGGCTTCTCTTGGAAAGTTTATTTCATCTGAGGAACATGTTCGAAAGGTTCTTAGGAGTCTTCCTAAGGACAGATGGATGGCTAAAGTCACTGCTCTTCAAGAAACAAAAGACTTCACTAAGTTTAACTTAGAACAGCTGGCAGGGTCACTTCACATACATTGTGGATCTAGACCTTGTTCCTCAAATCAATTTAACTTGTCTTAGTGTTATTGAAGATGATTCACTTCTCTGGCACAAGCGTCTAGGACATGCTAGCTTTTCATTACTTGAGAAACTTAGATCAAAAGATCTTGTTTTAGGATTACCATCCATAAAATTTCATATTGATCAAGTTTGTGATGCATGTGCACGAGGTAAGCAAGTAAGATCCTCTTTCAAATCTAAAACGATTGTAAGTACCACTAAACCATTAATTAATTCATATGGACTTATGTGGACCCATGAGAATTCAAAGCAGAAGTGGAAAGAGGTATGTACTTGTAATTGTTGATGACTACTCTAGGTACACTTGGGTTATTTTTCTCATCAGTAAAGATGAAACTTATGATGAGTTCCTTGTCTTTGCTAAAAGAGTTCAAAACTTAAGTGGACATAAAATAATGCACATTAGATCAGATCATGGCAAGGAATTCGAAAATTATAAATTTGATGACTTAAGCAGAGATAATGGCCTAGATCATAATTTTTCTGCCCCTAGAACACCACAACAAAATGGTGTTGTAGAAAGGAAAAATAGAACTTTGGAGGAAATGTCTAGAACCATGTTAATTGCTAGTGAACTTCCAAGGAACTTTTGGGCTGAAGCTGTTAATACTGCTTGTCACATAATTAATCGTGCCATGATGAGACCTATCATTAATAAAACTCCTTATGAACTTTATTTTGGAAAGAAACCAAATATCACCTATTTTAGAACATTTGGTGCAAATGTTATGTGCATAATAATGGAAAAGATAATCTTGGAAAATTTGATGCAAGGAGTGATGAAGAAACATTTTTAGGATACTCCTCACATAGTAAAGCTTATAGAGTATATAACAAAAAAACTATGTGTGTTGAAGAAAGCATTCATGTAATCTTTGATGAATCTGACAAATATAATCCAAGCATACAGGTTGATGACTATGAGATAGGGTTAGCACAACCAAGACAAGGAACGCAGATTCACAAGAAGAAGAAGAAGTGAAAGAGGAAAGGAACGAGGAATTTGAAAATAATGAATCAATGATGTTCCTGTTCCTCAAGGAGGAGAAGATGCTCCTGTTCCTCAAATGAAGGAACTGAGTCCACGAGGCTAACAGAGGAACAACTGAGCAGAGTTCCTCATCTACTCAAGGAACTCATGAGGAACAACATGTTCCTATAAGAGAGTTTCAACCAAAACCTTGGAGATTACAAAAGTCACATCCTATGGAACTCATTATCAGCGACATATCCAAAGGTACGCAAACTAGATCTCAGTTAAGGAACTTTTGTGCATTTCATGCGTTCCTATCAATGATGGAACCAAGAAATCATGAAGAAGCCTTAACTGACTCTGATTGGATTACTGCAATGCAAGCTGAATTAAATGAGTTTGAAAGAAACAAGGTATGGCATCTAGTTCCTCATCTAAACAACAAAAAGTAATTGGCTTAAAATGGGTGTTTAGAAACAAACTAGATGAATATGGAACCATTGTAAGAAACAAAGCTAGACTTGTAGTAAAAGGTTATAATCAACAAGAAGGAATGATTATGAAGAAACCTTTGCTCCTGTAGCTAGATTAGAAGCCATTAGAATTTTAATTGCATTTGCTGCTTACATGGGATTTAAATTATATCAAATGGATGTTAAGTGTGCATTTTTAAATGGCTATCTAAACGAAGATGTATATGTTGAACAACCCCCTGGTTTGAAAATAATAATCTCCCAAATCATGTCTACAAGCTTGATAAAGCTCTTTATGGGTTAAAACAAGCACCTAGATCATGGTATGAGAGATTATCAAAGTTCCTTTTAGAAAACAATTTAAAAGAGGAAAGGTTGATAAAACCTTGTTCCTAAAATCTAAAGGAACTGATATTTTGCTTGTTCAAATATATGTTGATGACATCATATTCGGAGCTACTAATGAAACATTGTGCAAAGAATTCTCAAGTCTCATGAGCAATGAATTTGAAATGAGTATGATGGGTGAGTTAAATTTCTTTCTTGGACTACAAATCAAACAAACTGAAAAGGTATAATTGTTCACCAACAAAAATACATAAAGGAACTATTAAAGAAATATGGCCTCGAAAATTCAAAGATAAATCACACTCCTATGGGAACTTCAACTAGATTAGATGAAGACTCCATAGGAACAAGTGTTGATCAAACAAAATATAGAGGAATGATTGGTTCACTTTTGTATCTAACTGCTAGTCGTCCAGACATAGCTTTCAGTGTTGGTTTGTGTGCTAGATTTCAAGCAAATCCAAAGGAGTCTCACCTCACTGCTGTGAAGAGAATTCTTAGATATCTTAAAGGAACAGATGATCTTGGACTCTACTATCCAAGAAGTGATACATTCGAACTAAAAGGATATGCAGATGCAGATTATGCTGGAGATCTTGTAAATAGGAAAAGCACCTCAGGTATGGCACAATTCCTTGGTCATAGTTTAGTTTCTTGGAGTACCAAGAAACAAAACACAGTTGCTTTATCCACTGCTGAAGCAGAATATGTAGCAGCTGCTGCATGTTGCTCTCAAATGCTTTGGATAAAACAACAACTTAGTGACTATGGAATAAACTTTGAATGTGTTCCTATTTATTGTGACAATACAAGTGCTATAGTATATCTAAAGATCCAGTGCACCATTCTAGAGTAAAGCATATACATATCAGACATCACTTTTTGAGAGAAAATGTTGAAAAAGGTTTGATTAAACTTGAGTTTTGTCAAACGATTATCAGATTGCTGATATTCTAACTAAGCCTTTGCAAAGAGATAGATATGAAAAATTAAGGCTTGAGTTAGGGTTAATAAAAATTAAGTGATTGTTCCTATGTCATTCCCCCATGTTTGAATCAATTTGAGTGACTTTGTGTGCTAAAAATAATTGTGTTTAATTGCCTAAGACCATTGCAAATTGGAATGTTGCAAACATAAACATGAATTCAAAGAAATTAAACAACTCACAAATGTCACATAATACTCCCCTTACTGTTCCTAAGGTAAGAAACATGCATGATATGAAGGACATTGATATGTAGCATTAGTTGTTCCTATAGCACAAGTTCCTTAGCATTTATTTTCTTTCAAAAATTAAAACTCATAAAAATCCGAAAAATCCCAAAAAAAAGGGGAACCAGTTTTAATTAAATCTTGGTTCTTATTATATTTTCGTTTTCTTCCTTTTATTTTTATTTTATTTTTTTGCTTTATTTCTTTCCCGCGTGTCATAATTACTATTACATGCAAAACTTCCTTCTTAATTCATCTAAGAAACCGTGTTCCTCTCAACTCTTCATCTTCACCATAGCCGAAACCTCATCACACCCTTTGATACTCCATAAAAACCTCCAAACCTTCAAATCATGGCAAAAACTTCAAGAAACTCTCCTTTTCCCACATCAAAAACAACCGACACTTCAAAAATGGGAAGTACTTCATCTCCAACCAAAACCCTTGAAACCGACATAATTCAAGAAAACCCCATAGAGGAACAATAATTAGAATCTCCTAGAAGGAGTATGCGTAGAAGAAATTAATTGGGGAAGACGATGAAGAAGAAACCCCGGAACAATCTCAGGGGGAAGAAGAAGAAATCACACCTGTTCCTTCCAAAGGAACTGTTTCTTCGTCTTCCAAGAAACGGGTCGAACAAAGTGAATCTAGGTATGTTTTGGGTTTTTGCGTCGATTTAGAATGGGCAATAAAGAGAATTTCAGAATTAACCTCCATTCTAAAGGAACAAGGCATGGAATTCTTGTTTGAATTCGCCTTTAATAATGCTCTTGTTCCTCTAGCTATGGATGATTTGTGCAAATTTGTTAATACTAATGGAACTTGCACAACTGAGGTTAGAGGAAAGAAAATAAGGTTTAATCAAGCCACTTTGGGCAAAGTATGGGAAGTTCCTTGCAAAGGAACTGATTTGTACTTTAAACGGAAAGGAACTGTTTCCTTTCCGAATTTTCCTCAAGACAAAATCTTAGAATATTTTGGAGGAACTGCTGGCCAAAACAAACTTAACCATAACCTACTCTCTCCCCTTCACAAAGTGCTATTTAATTTAGTTTGGAGAGCACTCATTCCTCGAACTGAAAAGAGGAATGAAGTGGGTCTCTTGGATATGTGTTACATGTTTTGCTTGGACCACCACATACAAATCAATTTCCCTTCCCTCTTCATTCAACACTTAACTCACTGTATTGAGAACAATTGTGTAATTGGGTACGGTGCCTTGATAACTTCTTTACTTCATCACTTTGAAGTAAGACTTACGGTTGGACCACATAAGTCAAACAAGGGAACATCTTGAATGAGAAGACCCTAAATGGACTTGGTTGTCTGTCCAAGAAGGTGTCTCATTCAAGGAGGATGGCTCCAGTTCCTCAGAAAAGAAAACTGCCTAAACTGACTTAGAAGAAGATAATGAGTTATCTTGGATGAACCTGTTCCTAACCGGAGGAACCAAAACCTAAGAGGCGCAAACACATTGCCATAAGCCTAAACCTCTGTTCCTCGAGAGTGAGGAAGAGCACTCGTGAAAAATTGCTCAGTTTCTGTTCCTTCCAACAAGGACTCTCCTTATGTCCTTTCGGATAATGAGGAACAGGAACCCTCACTCTCAAGGAACCTACTCCACCACCATCTCCAAACTCTCTGTTCCTTTCACAAATCCCTCCATTTCACCTTCATCCTTCTCTGTTCCTTCCAGTTTTGAGCAGTTGAAGGATGAAATAAAAGGCCCAAATCCTTTTGCTTCCACCTCCACAACTCTTCCACCCACACCACCATTCTTCCTCCCATTTATCACCCTTCACCTTCTGTTTCCATTCCTGGAACAGATGACCTTCCATCTAACCCCTCCAGTTCCTTCACAAAATCCCCCATCTGCCTCAGTTCCAAGGGTAAGGAACAGGAACTCCGGATGATGCTAACTGGGTTAATGATGTTGTCTTCCTGCTCAACATATGATAAATTTTATAATCATCTTCATTGGACTTTGGATGCCAAAACTGATACAATGTAAGTCTTATGAAGACTTGAGTGATACGTGGTTGCGCAACAAAAGAAGATGGACACTATGGCCGTGCCTTGGAGGAGTGAAGGAACAGGTTGGACTCAACTCATGGGGTGGTGATGAAAAATTGAGGATGTGGTTGAAGAAGAAGTTGTAGAGGAACACCATTCCCCTTCCCTTTCTTAGTTTTTTTTTGTTGTTCCTGTTTCTTTAATCAAGGAACACAACTTTTGTTTATCCTTTTTCTTTTCTTTCTTTGTTTTGTTATGGAACAAGTGCTATATAATCAATGACTTTTGCTATTATGTCTATGTTTCTAAATGATTTGCATAATTTCTTCCTTGGAATGGCTAGTATTATGTGATTGATGTTTGAGCAAGTTTACTCTTTGATTTTCTAACTTAACCACAATGGTGCTTGTATATTGGTCTTAAGGTGTTAAATCAATTCATCAATACATGCAGAGTTTCTTCTTTTTGAGGATGACAAAGGGGGGAAATGATTTAAGGAACAAACTGTACATAAACTTGAAAAAAAATTGAAAATTGAAAAAAATGGATAAGGTAAATGAAAAATCAAAAATAGGTTAAGGTAAATGAAAAATCAAAATTCAGTTACTTACATAATTGTGTTTTATTTTTCATTTTCTTCTTTATGTTTTTATTATCATTCACTTATATTATTTGTTATTTTCCTTAGTTTGTACCTTTGTTGTCATCATCAAAAAGGGGGAAATTGTTGAACCCTAGTTTTGATAATGACAAAGAAACAAAGGAACAAACTAAGTAGTGAACTAATGAGTTATTTAAGTGTATGGTGTTTAAGGTATCAATAAAGGAACTGGGATAATACGAAGTCAAGAAGAAGTCAAGAGAGGATTTCAAAGGCTAAGTAAAGAAGTTTCTATGTTGATACTGGAGCAAGCATTGGATCAAGAAGAATAGAAGCTAGGCGTTTTATTTTCTAGTTCCAATGTAAAGGAACAAAGAAAGAATGGTAAGGAACAGTGGCAGTTTTTTGAGAATGAGAGTTTGTTCCTTTGTAAGGAACAAACTAAGTGGCACTAACAATATGTTAAAGGAACTTAGTTAATAAAAGGAACTAGACTTAGGCGTGAAATTATAACGGTTAAAAATATTGAGTAAGTCATGCCTAAATTATAGGAAATTAGTTATATCTAATTTCAAATGATAAAATCAGTTTTAAAAAGAAAATCTGTTTGGAAAAAGATTTTATTTTTCGGAAAATAAGAAAATAAATATCCGGTTTTAGAAAGATTTTTTAAAAGATATTATTTTCTTAAAGATTAAAAATTCAGTTTTAAAGATAAAAAGAGTTTTTATAAAACTGATTTTCGGATAAAGCTCAAGGAACTCCTATTACTTAGGAGTAATGGCTGAAATATATCCACGTTCATTTATAGTTCATGGATCATGGCATAAATGAGAAACGTGTTCCTTAGGGGAAGGAACATCATGGGTTAATTGACTAAACATGTACTCCAGTTTTAATTCCACGTTCTTCATGATTAACACTATAAATATAGAAGTCTAGATAAGTTCAAATTGTGTCTGACTAAGTAATTAAGTGAGTTTAACTTATTAAGTGTCAGTGCCTTCATTCTCTCATAATAGCCATTTGTTCTTTGCCTTCTTACTCTAATTCCACTAAGCTTATTTCGATCAATTGTATCTTGGTTTTTGGGGTAAGGGAACTTTGAGTGAAATTCTGTAAGAGAGAGGCTTTTAGTGAAGCTTGTATGTGTGAGAAAACTTCGAGTGAAGTTGAGAGGAACTGTCGTTAAGGGAACAGTGGCTCAGGAACTTGAGTTTAGGAACTCAAGGTGTGGCTCGAGTTAGAATTAGGTTGTAACAAAGTTGTTTGGCCTAATTAGTGAAAGTGTTGAGTTTTAAAATCCCTAGTGGTCGAGGTTGTTTCTTCTTGTTGGGCCCAAGAATTTTTCCTCGTAAAAATCCCTTGTGTTCCTTTAGCTTGTTTATTCGTTTAAGTTTTAATTTCCGCAAAAAGTTACGTTTATTTTTACACCTACAATTCACCCCCCTCTTGTAGTGTTCTTAGGGAAATAACATCATCATTTCTTCTATTACATGAGTGTTAAAATGACTCACATTGAAATCAATAATCACTCTATTATATAAAGTTGAAAGAACTTGCTTAAATCGAATTCATGCAAGCAAATGTCTTTCGTACACATGTCAATTGAAATTGTTTTTTTTGCTTTTTTGCAACGTGTGCATAGCCTAAGTCTTAAACAAGTAGCATCATGGCTATTCATTTGGGAAATTTTAGGTCAAGATCAGCCAACTTATTGTAATGTTGTAATAATAGGAAGTGATCGGACAATTATAATCACCAAATCTCTATGTATCTGATCAATTCTAAATCATTGCCAATTTAGATTAATTTGATCGCTACTTTATATGTTACTTATCGAAAGTTTAATTTACAACTCAATCAACCTAATTTTAAACAATCCGACTTGCATGGACCCGATTCACACTAAAAATAGTGTGGACCAGGCCCAGGCACGTGACCCGCGCTCAATCTTCATCCTTTCTTTCTTCATCCCTCATACTCAAAACTGACATACAGAGGAGAGAGAAAGTGAAGATTCTTCGCTTCCATTAACCATGGCACTAAACTTGCGAACTCAATTTCTTCTCTCTCATTCTTACTGTCCTTTTCTCTCTCCTCCATGCAATTCTCACCATAAAAGCATGTTTCTTCTGCTTCTTCGGAACAATATCGAACCTTCTTCTTCTTCTCTCGCTTTCTGGAATTCTTCCGCCATTTTCGTTTCTGTCCGAGCTTCTGCTAGCGAAACTCGAAATGACGTCGCAGATGATGAAGAAGGAGAGAAGTTAGTGTTGGACGATGAGTTGATTAGTCGAGCGTCAAGTTTGAAAGATGCGAGCGAAGTTCTTCAACTGATATCTGACAACAAAAATGGTGGAAAAGGAGGTTTCGTCAGTTGTACTGATTGTTGTAAACTGATTTTAACACACCCTATATCACTTTAACATACACTATATCACTTTAACATACACTATATCATTATAACATACACTATATCATTTTAACACACATTAAATCACTTTAACATACACTATCACTTTGACATACAGTACTACATCATTGTAACATACACTATATCACTTTGACATACAATATATCACATTAACATACACTATATCACTTTAACATACACTATATCATTACAACATCAGTTGTACTGATTGTTGTAAAATTATTTTAACACACCTTATATCACTTTAACATACACTATATCATTGTAACATACACTATATCATTTTAACACACACTAAATCACTTTAACATACACTATCACTTTAACATACACTATATCATTGTAACATACACTATACCATTTTAACACACACTATATATGACTTTAACATACACTATATCACTTTAACATACACTATATCATTTTAACATACACTATATCATTATAACAGATACTATATCACTTTAACATACACTATATCACTTTAACATACACTATATCACTGTAACATACACTATATCATTTTAATATACACTATATCATTTTAACATACACTATATCATTTTAACATACACTATATCATATCAATATACACTATCATAAACTCACGTGATATGGATCGGGTGCACACTAATTAGTGTGCACCAGGTTCAAATTAGTTTTTTTAAATTTTTAAATGACAATCAAATTTTTAAAAAGAGATTGTTTTGTATAATATTGTAAATATAAATAGACATAATACCATAATAAGCATTACTCATCATAATAATTAGGGCCTGTTCTCCCCAACTTATTTTCAGTTCAGTTCAGTTCAGCTTAGTTCAATTCAATTCAGTTCAGTTCAGTTCAGTTCAGCTCCATTCTTTTATATCCATTTTGTTAAATATTATTATTATGTTGGTATAATTTATTTTACTAATTACTCTTATTATTATTATTATTATTATTATTATTTATTTTTATATCCATTACTATTAATTATTATTATTATTATTATTATTATTATTATTATTATTATTATTCTTATTATTATTATTATTATTATTATTATTGTTTCTATATTTTTTTATTATAGATTTACTCATCATTATTACTATTATTATTAGGAGGAACATGATATAGGTCAAAACACAAACAAACCCATGTTTTTTAGCCCATAAACCAATCAAAACGCGTCAAAACGATTTATGATGCAATTTTTGCGGTCCGATCCAATCATTATTTTTATTATCAAATATTATTATATTATTAAATTTAATTATTAAAATAGCAATATTAATTTACTTCTTTGATATTGTTGTTATTATATAATCATCATCAAGTATTAATATATTAATACAAATAATATAAAATAATTATTATTAATTATCATTATTATCATCAATTATTATTATTAATTTATGATTACTAATATTATTTATTTATAACTATCGTTTAAAATATTCAAAATTCTATTATTATTATTGTTATTCATTATTATTATTCATTATTGTTACTTATCATTATAATTATTATTTAATATTCATATTACTATTGTTAAAATATTATTTATATATTTATTACATTCAATTTAATTCAATTCAATTCAATTCAGTTCAGCTCAGTTCAGTTCAATTAAGTTTAGTTCAGTTGTTTTATGCTGAAGAGAACATGCCCTTAGTTTGATAGAGAGTTGATATACAAATTATAAGATGTCGTATAAAAATTTCAGTTCAATTATATTTGAAGGAGTTTTACAGTAAATGGTACATGAATTAGTGAGACAGAGTCATATACAAATGCAAATCTATATTATATAAGTAAAAGGAAAAGGAAGATGATGTCTCCCTTATAAAAAGTCTGATATACGTAATGAATTTAAATTGATGTAATATTAAATAATCTTTTCTTCTTCGTACTTGCCATATATATTGAACAAATTAACGATGGAATTGAATATGAAATTTCAATTAAATATTAAATTTAGGAGAATGATTTACTCTTTTAACCTATGTGTTTTGGATACTAGTTAAAGTTGGTGGGGTTGGGTGCACTAACGCCATAGTTTGTGATGTTGAGACCAATTTTACCAATGATCCAAAGAATTAAGGTTGACAAGCTGGTTGGAGACACTCCTTTCAAGTTCCACCCGTATGATAAAGGTTCGATTCTTACCCCTTGCAAAATAAGATTCCCAATTTCCTTCCACTTATTTAAAAAAGAAAAGAAAAGTTGAAGACCCTTCATTTTCAATTATCTTATCTAATGTCCCAATAACGCTTGTTAGATTTTGCATAGAAGAATAACTGGAAACATAATTCAGACCTTAAAGCTACTATTACTAGTCCCAAAAAAAAAAAAAAGTGAGCCATACAAAAGCAAAGCAGTCTAGTAAGAATGTAAGATAATAGCAAACAACAATTACCAAATCACCTTCCAGCTCTCCGAATTAATTCTTTGTCTTTTCTACTCATCATACAATAATAGCAAAACTAAAAACATATAGAAAATACAGAGTAGCAAGAAAAACAAAAAGGAGAAAGAAAAAGAGCTTCACACTTTCAGGATCACATCTCCCCACTCCCAAAAGCAGCAAAAGCCCCACAAACTTTCTATCTGTCTATGCTCTCTCACTGTTTTTTTTGTTTAGTTGAACTTTCTCTCTCCTCATTTCTTTTTGGCGGGAACAACTAACGGCGGCAGCAAAAAATGCCCGCTTTAACGGCGGAGTCGCCGGTGCAGGAAACAACGTCGTCTGCTGAGTCTAACTTCCGAGAGCTTGACGATGCTTTCTTGCAGGTCTTGTTTTTTTACTTTTTATTTATTTGACCTTTGTTGAATTTACTAGTTTTTTTCTTTTGGATTTATTTATTTCTAGTGTGATACATAACAGTTTAAGATGATTATTTGTGGGATTTTTCTTTTTATGGGTTGGTCCAAATTTTTATATTTAGACGTGGTTTATTTGCACTCTATTGTAGCTGATTTATTGAGATGTAGTTTGTACTATTATTACTTATTAGGGAAGTGTTTTATTTGTTTATTTTGATTGAATAGAATACTGATTAGTTGTTAAAATGGGAGAATATCTACAAACGGTTTGAAGGCAATAAATATCATTGCCTTTTTTTTAGTACCATTTTTTGGTGAAATTATAGAAGGTGGAGTTATTTTGAGAGAAAAGTTGGAGTTGAGTATTTAGCAGTGCTGGTATGTCTATCCCTTATTTTCAGGAAATTACTAAAAAAAAGGGATACGGTTTTTCTTTGGTTTTTTTTTTTTTTTTTCCCTATGCATATGAGTCACGAACACCACCGTAAAAAAAAGGAAAGAAGAATTCGAAACTGTAACCTATCGTTCACAGACTTCAATCTTAATCCACCAGGCCAAGACATACCAGATTCTACATTGGCTGGTAAGGTATGCTAAGGAAATACCCCAATATAATGCTGGGGTAAGGATCGAACTCCTGACCTCAAGGGCCAAGGAGGAGCGCTCTACCACTTGAGCTAACTATTATCCTTGATTATTTTTTAACTGTTAACACCACGCTATTAATTTTATTTTATTGTGGAGTAATAAAGAAACCATGGTTGGTAATTATATGCTAAGTATCAATTAAGCACACTTTTGGTAGCAAGTCTCGTGTGCGCCATTATTATTATTTTACCTCACTTTTTGTTCCTAAAGAGACATTTTTAGACAAGGGGTCACTTCATAATGACCAAATTTGACAATTAACTGTTAGTTAATACTCCTTCTGTTCCAAATTATTTGCTACATTTGCTTTATCACAAAGACCAAGGAGGGAGTGGGACCACTGCCATGACAAGAATTAACAAAAAAGCAAATAGGTAAATTGTGGGACCTATGTACTATATATGGAAATATTTACGAAAACCAAGGAGTGAGTGATGGCAAATTTGTAAATAAAGTGTGGGACCTACGTACTATATATGAAAATATTTGCAAATGTAGCAAATAAATTGGGACACACCTAAATGACAAAATGTAGCAAATAAATTGGGACGGATGGAGTAGTAGCTTTTAGCCGATAGTATTAGCGGCTTGACTTGCTGATTTTATTAGTCGATTTGACTAATTGAATGTATTAGTTGTTTGTTTAAGAGTATTTTTAAATAGGTATAGCTACTTTCATATAGCCTAATTGTTATTTCACTTTAGTATTACCGATCTTTCACTTTCCTCCACTAGTTTTTTGAACTTAGAGATTTGGGTCCAAAAGTACCAATATGAGAGCATTTAACTGGTCCTTTCACTTGTAGGGCAAAATGTTATATATTCACGGCTTTTAGTTTTCTTTTTGAGCAAAAAATGGTAATTTTTTGCCCTTTTGGCGACAATTGGGGACTACTACAGTTTAGTTGCACTATTACGTCTTATCAACTATAATTTGGATATTTACTTTTCCATCAAATCGACGAGCCTAAAACTTAGTCACACTTATGAGCACTTATCTGACTAATATTGACTATAATATTTTGTGTATATTGAGCTTAGCAAATCTGTATATCAAACCACACTGACCTTGTAGGATATGCTAAAATTGTTTGGAGGGGGGTGTTGGAGAAGGGATGTTCTTTCTCGCCCCTTTGACCTTTTGTAATTTTTTTTTTTGAGGGGAAAAGTAGCAAATATATTAACTCAAGGACAAATTGTCCATCAAAACATAGGGAGCCACCTCCGGAGGACAATGGTTCTCCCAAATCTGTTCAACCCCAAAAGGGATGAGCTTAGCTAGATGATGTGCTACATAATTCCCATCGCGTTTAACATGCGACCATAAAACAGAAGAAAAACAAACACAAGAGGATAAAATGTTGAAGAGGATAATATCTATATCTGACAGAAAAATAGCATGCTTAGAGAGGCGATTAATAACAACTTGACAATCCGATTCCAGGATGACCTCTTGCAGGCCATATCTTTTGCCCAACCTCACAGCCATTTCAATGGCTTTAGCTTCCGCAATTTCAGGAGCCCAATACGCTCTAACTCGACGTGTGGCAGCAAAAACTACATCACCATTTGACCTTCGAGCTATGGCACTAATTCCCACCCATCCTTCGACAGTGAGGCATGCGTCAACATTAATTTTCGTGACACCTGCAGGGGGAGCAATCCATTGGCGTGGGCTGCTACCTGAAGCATTCTTAATCACTTTGTAAATGCGCCCAGCATACTTATCATTTTCTTCCACCAATTGTGAGACACGTCCCAGCAATACAACATGTGGCGTGATTTTGTTGTTGAAAATCAATCCATTGCTCGCTCCCCATAAACACCATGCCAAGTAAGCTCCTCTAATTTTTATTTTATTATCCAAGCTGCGCCACCTTGCTAATGTATCACACATAGAAGCAGCAGGGTCATTATCAAGCAACACATGACAACCACTATCAATCCACATATCTGCAAGCTTAGGACACTCGAAAATTGCATGATTCTGCGTTTCTATCATACCACATCCCCAGGGACATGAATCATCATCCGTCATGTGACGGTATTTAAGCAAGCTACGGACAGGAAGAGAATTGGTACAAAGTCGCCAGAGAAAGTGACGAACCTTGGGACTGACCTCCATACTCCAAATATCCACCCAAGATTGGTGAAAATTATCAAGATTTCCACCTTTCCCGATCATATAGGTCGTCTTCACAGAGTAATTAGCATCCTTTGTAAATGCCCATGTAAGTTCATCCTTCACCGGAACCGAACTAAGAGGTGTGCCGAGAATACACCTAATGTCCCTCTCATTAAACCAAGAATCAAGAACATCTGTTCTCCACTCCATACTCTCTACATCAATCAAATCACTTACCATAGTTAAGTTAGGATTCTTTCTCACTCGAATAAAGCGACCATTTTCATCAACTATCCAAGGATCATCCCACACTCTGATTTGTGTCCCATTCCCAACTCTCCACACCACTCCCTCTTTAACAAGAGCTTTCGAACTCCAAATACTACTCCATGAATAACTACTTGAATAACCAAGAGGGGCATCCAAGAAATCACAATTAGGAAAATATTTAGCTTTCATCACTCTACCAAAAAGAGAGTTAGGCTCACGAATTAGTCTCCATGCCTGCCTTCCTAACAACGCATCATTAAAAACTTTGAGATCTTTAAAACCCAATGCCTCCCAAGCATTTCAAGGTGCACATAGAATCCCAACTCTTCCAATGAACCTTTCTTTGCGAATCTAAGCTTCCCCACCAAAATCGAGCCATAGCTGACTGAATCTTCTGGATAACCATACACGGAATTTTGTAAACACCCATAAGATAAGTAGGGATGGCCTGGATAACAGACTTCAGCAAAATTTCTTTCCCAGCTCTAGATAACAACTTCTCTTTCCAACCTTGGAGTTTCTTCCAAATTCTATCTACTAGTGAGTCAAATATTACTTTCTTTGACCTACCAGAGATAGAGGGGATACCAAGATACTTCTCGTGCTTGTCAACCTGCCGCATGTTCAGAATGTTTGTCAAATCTGATCTCTGAGCGATGCTAACTCCTTGCTAAATGAGACTTCCGACTTTTCATAATTAATTTTCTGCCCGGATGCTAATTCATAATGGTTGAGGATATCAACTATAACAGTGCATTCCTGTCGGGTGGCTCTAGTGAAGAGTAAACTGTCATCAGCAAAGAAAAGATGAGAAATTTCTGGACCACTACGGCTGGCTTTACCTCCATGAATCTGCTTTTCCTGAACTTTCTTCTGAATCATTTTAGAAAAAGCATCAGCGATCATAATAAAAAGATAAGGAGAAAGAGGGTCTTCCTGGCGAAGTCCACGAGCAGGAATAACAGAACCACAGACACCTCCATTAATAATGAAGGAATAGGTGACAGTAGAAACACATTTCATAATCAAATTCACCCATCTTCCATCAAATCCCATAGTGAGCAGAAGCTTCCTAAGAAAGCCCACTCCACCCTGTCATAGGCTTTGCTCATATCTAGCTTCATAGCAATAGTACCTCTCTGACTACGACTCCTGTTCTTCATAGAATGAAAGACTTCCATAGCAATAAGAGCATTATCAGTAATGAGTCTCCCAGGAACAAAAGCACTTTGTTGTTCAGAAATCATCTGAGTAAGAAATTCTTTCATTCGCATCACAATTGCTTTGGAGACCAGCTTATAAAGAACGTTGCATAGAGCAATAGGCCTAAATTCTGCAGCCTTCGTAGGATTTTTCACTTTAGGAATCAAGGCAATATTAGTATTATTAACACAGCTAGGAGAAGAGGAGCCATGTAAAATATTACTAACAAATAAGGTTACGTCATCACCAACAATATGCCAGAATCGCTGGTAGAAGATAGCATGCATACCATCAGGGCCAGGAGCTTTGCAGGGATGCATTTGCTGAAGGGCTATGAAAATCTCATCTTTTGTGTAAGGTCTCATAAGCTGTTGATTACATGCATCAGATACTACAGGATCAATAAACTTCAACACATCACAAAAATTTGAATAAGAAGGATTAGTTGAAGTGAATATCGAATCAAAATAAGATGTAAAAATATTTTCAATTCTATCTGCATCATCACACCAAGTCCCTTGTGCATCAAATAAACCTTTAACATAGTTCCGTTTCCGACGTTGAGAAGCTTTATGGTGAAAATATTTAGTATTTTGTCCCCATCCTTCACCTCCGCTACTCTAGATCTCAAATACCAATAAGCTTCATGTTTCGCGTGCAAATCATCAAGTTTTTTCTCAAGCTCCACACAAACATTACAACTCACATCAGAAACGGGTTGTTGTTGGGCCGACAAGAGTTCTTTTTCTACTACCTCAATCTGCTTCCCTAGCTTCTTAAAAGTTTCAGTACTCTAAGTCAACAATGTATGGGCCATGGACTCCATACGCCCAGTAATGGGGGCCCCACTAGATTTGTCCCAAGCTTCACGGACCACTGCTTCACATTTGTCATCCAACAGCCAACATGTTTCGAAATAAGACCTTTTGTAATTTAATGCCCTACAAAGTATATGGAGTCAAATATGTACATACTAGCTTTTTTTGCACGCGATGCGTGCATGAATTATTTGAGCAATTATTATTAAATTTCATCTAAATGTAATTTTGAATGATGTAATTTACAATCATCATTAGTTCTAATCAAATATTATGTGGTATAAATACAAAATATAAGAATTACTTGATGAAAAAGTTGTTTTCTCGGTACTTTTGTTACTTGTTAATGGATGTTGGTATTGTTATTGTATTTTTTAAAGTAAAATTAAAATTTTATGTCTTTGGTTTTGTAATTTTTTGAAAAGTGCTCTAGTTATGTTAATTTATTTTTCAATCATAAACTTTTTTTTTTACTACACATATATTTTTTAAAGTTTATTTTAGCTACAACTTCCTTTGATATATATATTTTAAATGAGGAAGGACTATGATTGAAGAAAATTTCAAAATTTTAACAGGTAATATTTTTTATTGAATGAAGGATTAAAAAGTTTTGAAAAAGGGAGAGAGCATAACTCCTCCTTGACTATCATTACGAATCAAGAAAGTCTACAATAGTAACGGAGTCTTCACAAAACCAAGAAAAAATGTTTTTTTCTTTATAGACTATTATTTCCATTTTCCACCAATTTGATAAGCTTTTAAGCAATTATCAAACTCAATGTTCTATTGCACTTTATGAAACAGACTCAAGCAAGAATATGGCTTGGAGAATTATTACAGATAAGATTTGATGAGCAGACGAACATCTCAGATTTACTTGCAGATGGAGAGCTGCTGTAAGATCTTCTTTCTTTGTGCTAATATAAGTTGACTATGTTTCCTCTAACTTCCTGTCTAGTATTTTTTTTAAACACTACTCTTTATGCATGCAATGGAAAACCTTACCAGCCATTGATATTGGATAGTTGGATGTGCAGCCAGAAAGTTAATTTGCATGGTATCATCAAAACTAAGCAGGGAAGAGCGGGGGTAGGGAGGGGGGGTCTTTTAGTTACCTGCCTTTGTGTATTGCTTGCGCACAATTGTAGGCTACAGCAGTGTACAACACCATTTAGCTCCCAATGCACATTGACTAGTCTTGCGATTATAAACTTTTGAGAAGACAGGTTGAAATTAGCTGCTCTTTGATCAGTCATTACTCATCACATTACATAATTTCTGCTATATGTGTTCTATATAAAATATTCTTAATTAACCTTGGAGGATGACATATTTACTACCTTTTGGATGTCAAGACCGTCGAGGTTCCATGCTAAATTGATTGTCTATAGGTGAAGTAGCCCTGTGACTAGTCTCCCTTCAGTTTGTTATCTATGTAGGACTACATACTCACATATGGATTCTTCTTGAGAACTGTATAGCAATGTGTGGATGTCCTAACATATTGCATATCAAATGCATGTACTATGGGTAATCAATCAATTGAGACCCAAATTTATAAATAATACTACTTGTACGTACAATATTTTTGTGTCTCTAGACTTATTTTCAGTTGTTGGTTAATCTGCTTTCCTCTCTATGTTTTGTAGATTTGAAGTGTCTGAGGTGATACCAAGAATTCTACCAACCCTTTCAGTGGATGAAACTCAGCTAAAAGTGTATGAACGGAAATCCCTCCCGTCGAACAAGAGTACCCGAAGTTATATGCCTTATTATAATGTTGATTCGTTTTTAAGGGTAGGGTTTACTCAAAGGACCAGCTTTTTGTGTTGGTGCATCAATAGTTGGTTTCCTCCTGCTCTTTAAATTCTCATTTTGCATACAATTCTGCGTGCTTTCTACAATATCTGGTTAGAGTATATCAGTTAAAATTTCACTTTTGCATTTCGTCAGAACAGGATTTGTGAAACGGTCTGACTTGCAAATATTAGAACCTTACTTTAGTGGACTACTGTGTCACTATATTAATTAGGATATTTGGATCATTCAGCATCTAAAGCCAGCTACTGTAACGCTTTGAGTACAATGGCATGCAAGGATAGTAATCTTGGGACTGCCTGTATGTCCTAGCTTTTTGAAACCCTTCATTTTCATTTTGCAGATGTGCAAAAGTCTGGGCATGAATGGAATTGATCTCTTCACTCCCTCTGATGTTGTGGAAAAGAGGAATACTCGAAAAGTTTGCATGTGCTTACGTTCTCTTTCAAAGAAAACAAGGTCAAGAGATTTAAATGTAAGGACGTCAGAGTTATGGGTCTAGCTTTTGTATCTTATTTAGTTTGTTTAACCTATTGTTTTAATAATTATAAACTTTTATAGGTTCCTGATTTTGATAGTGTTACTTGTACTCTAACCATGCCAACTGATATGGTTGAGTGCATTCGTAAGAACCTGGAGAGGTCACAGTCTAGCTCTTCAGTGTCCGTTGAACAGGAAGGAGAAAATGTTTCAAGAGTTAGATTTTGGCGGGTATGTTTCACCTTTCCTCTTGATAAATAAATTGAAATAATAACATTAAAGATTCAGGGATAACAAGCAACTTTAACTCCATTTAACATTATCCTCAGTGTTTCTTTCCATTTTTATGGAAACTGGTAAAGAGAATCTATTGCCATTGTTCTGAATGTTCTCTATATTTCTGACAAATTGTAAGTGCCATTTTCAGAGAATGTCTAATTCAGCCTCCGCTGTTAGTAATGGTTACTCAGACAACTGTGATGAGGCTGAAAGCAGCTTTGCGGTTGCTGAATCTATTGGATCTTCAGACTATGCTTATGATGCTGAATCTCCGAATATTTCAGGTTCACAAGTAGTTGGAGGAGATATTTCAGCTCTACAGCTAAGCATAAGAGACTCTAAAAATGAGGACGATGATCAGTGTGAATACCTATCACCATCTAACGTTGAGTCGGTTGGTTCACCTTCATCACAATACTACAGTGATGAGGAGCTCAACGTGCCGTCCTCAAACTGCCTTGGCTCACGTATCAGTGGTAAAGTTCCAGAACTAGATATGAATACTAATCATGGGTATCGAATTAGTAATGTGAGCCATGTCCCTATTGATTGGGGAACTAGCCATTTGGATTCCGGGAACTGTAAAGATGGCAATGCCAATGATGACGAGGTAGACCATGTCACCCATGATATAGAAGATGAAGATACAACTTGTTCTCGTGATTTTTATCCAAGTGGGAAGGATATGTGCAATGAACATCTTGAAACTTTGAATAATCCTTCTAAACTTCATCGTGACAAGAGGTTGGACTTAGGTGAGGTTCCTAGATTTATTCATGAGGATGCATTGTCAAATAGTAATGAGCCATTTGGCTGTGAAGTAGATCCTAATATTGGTAAACCCTATCATCATGCTAAGACTAATGATGTGGACCTCCCCATCGAACTATTAATACAGAATTCCTATGTTTCCAAGCCCTCAGTATATCATGATTTTTCATGTAATAATGAGAATCATGGGTCCAAAACATTTACGGAAGATACAAATGGTGGAGGGACTTCTTGCTGTGATGAGTTAGACAATGATAATGATATTTCTGCAAAATTTGTTGCTGAAAGTGCGACATCTATCTCATTACCCCCTGACAGGGACACCATTATCGGTGCAGATATTCCCTGTTGTCAAATTAAGCATGACAAACAGGCATTTGATGGCAATATGGTGACACCAGATCACGCAGAACACTCTGACAATGGTTTTATTGGTGGCAATGCAAATAATTCATTGGACATGCCTCACATGGATGGGAATTCTTCCCCTTATGTGGTGGTGGCCAAGAACAACACAGTATGCTCAGTAGACTGTCATGGTGCTGCGGAGGGGTCGGAGGGTAATCATGATCCGGGTGAAGATGTTAATGGGAAACCTATAAACCTGAATGAAACAATTCTTGTTAATAGTTGCGTTACTGCCCTTTGTGATCCTGAACCAGATGCCCAATCTCTCGAAAATTTTGAAGATACAAGCGATAAGAATAGTCAATGTGTGAAAGAGGTGAATATAAATACTAAATTATCAGCTGAAACTCTAATATGCATCTTGCTTTGCATGTGAATCTCTATCTTTTTGTATGAATTTCATGCCTCTGGTCTTGGAAATTTAAGGGGGAAAAAGGTTTATCTAAATTTTTACTTTTGATTTGTCTCACATTTTGCTCTCATTACTTTCGTGATCTGTTAAATCAATGGGTCTTATTAGTGCTGAGTAGTTAGATTTAAGGTCGCATACATCTAGACCTCTATATAGATCGTCACCCTGGTCCCTGCCAATCAAAGAATTCATAGTGAGTGGTTTTTTTATTTTTCCACATGACCTAAATAGTTATTTTCTGGTTTATGAAACTAATCGATTCTTCCATTTGGCTGGCTTATTACATAGGGCGAACCTGGACATGTAAAGCGAGAAGTTACCAACAATGAAATACCACTACCTAAGCCCCAGAGGAAATTGTTGAAGTCAGTTGTCAAGGGTACAGCACTATTAGGCGTTGCTGTTTTCTTGGTCCACCTCAGGTACATATGGCAATATGATCCACTTCTGGTTAGAGCTATATTTTGGAAGTTTCATTCTTAAGTTCCTCTTTTATGCATTACAGAAAGAACAGACGGGAGACCCTCTCTGAGGCAAAGAAACAACAAACTCACATTATGAAACAGGGTGCGCCTAAGTCATTGCAAAAGGGCCAAAAAGGTGGTAGTACAAGCAGTGTATATCCGGCTGAGAAGCTACGTCTTGGTATATAGTGTACAAGATGGAACCCCATGCTAATGGGTGGAAATCCGATATATACAAGCTTAAAGATTTTGTGTATATAAGATGAAGGGTACGAGCTATGTATGCTGATATCCAAGATTTTAGGATTTTAATTGTATGGGGAGATACCGACTATCTTAGCAGAGCAGGATCTTGGTATCCCTCTACAAGTTATTGTCTTTATACTTCTGCTACTAACTTGCTGCAGTTGAGCAAGGTGTTTCTACCTTTGTTTCTTCCCAAAGGAAACCTTGCTTTAAGAAACTAAATTTTGTAGAGGGATCAGGACATCTGCTATACAAGCCGCATATTTGTTGGCGACTAATTTATCTTGAGCATATTTGGAAAAAGATGTACTTGTATTATAGCACTTTAGATGCAAGATTAATCAATAAAATCAGTATCTTGGAACTATGGGAGAAAACCTATACTACTGAATTGTAATAGTTGGTGAATTGCTGTGTGTTAGTTCTGGTCACTCCGTGGTGCTGGGACTGATCAGCATTTGCTATTTGTGGCATATCTGATGTATATTTGGTTTCATGTATAGCCAAAAAAAATGGAAATGGAAATGGTGTCTTCAGATTTCTTGAACCTGAATGCTTTGGGTCAACCCGAACCTGAATGATGTGGGTCTTGAGTAAGCTATTATATGAACCGAACCAGAAATCAACTGCCCCAAATATGACCAGAACCCGAAAACATACTACTATAAAGTCTGACCCAAATCGACCAACCTGTTTGAGATGTTAAAGAGCCAGCAAAAACATAAGATGAGCTTTTTATCTATATTTCGGATTGTAGGAGGCATCTTGTGGGTCAAGGCTTGTTTCCTTTGGTTTTGTTCCAAAAGATCTTTGATCCACAGTTTACTACAGCATCATTTAGATGAATTCCTCATAATTCTACAAAGTTTGGTTTTCATTACAGTTTTAACAATGGATTAGAAGCCTACTAATGCAAAGACGTTCAGGATAAACATACCTTGTACTGCTCTCCTTCCATTTGTCAATATCTAATGTATCCATACCAACATACAAAAAGATAAAAGTTTCTGTTAAGTTTAGGTTAGTGTTCTGTCTCTCCATCTCATTCATCCATCAAGTATATATATACATCCTACATCTAGGGGCCCATTAGGGATAACATGCTATCCCTCGAGTCTATCTTAAACATATAAAGATAAATCATATAAAGATAATCAAGTGGGAGCATGCAAATCACGAATGCCCAACTTGGACAATAAAAATTCAAATTGAGTCCTACCAGGTGCTTTGGTAAAAATATCGGCCAACTGAAACTTAGTAGGAACATAGGACGGACTCACAAGACCTTCAGTCACGGCATCACGAACGAAATGACAATCTGCCTCAATGTGTTTCGTACGTTCATGAAACACCGGATTTTGGGCAATATATAAGGCAGATTGGCTATCACAATATAATCGCATGCCTGCAGGATGTTGAATTCCGAGATCACCCAATAACTGCTTCAACCACTTGAATTCACACACAATAGCAGCCATCGAACGATATTCTGCCTCTGCAGATGATCGAGAAACTGTAGGCGGCTTCTTAGTCTTCCAGGAAATAGGAGAATATCCCAACAACACGAACCACCCACTCACAGATCTCCTAGTAAGAGGACAACTAGCCCAATCCGAATCACACCATCCCTCCAGGCGGAGATCACTGTTAGAACGAAATAATATGCCCTGGCCTGGATTTTTCTTCAAATATCGAACTACGCATAACGCGGCCTCCCAATGAACCACCTTAGGCACCTGCATAAACTGTGATAAAATGTGAACAGAATATGCCTGATCAGGTCTCGTAACAGCAAGATATATCAATCTGCCCATCAATCTACGATATTTCTCCGGACCATCAAACACAGGACCCTCTGCCACAGCCAGCTGATGATGCTGCTCCATAGGAAACTCAGCAGGTTTCGCCCTAAGTAACCCTGCCTCCGCAATGATATCCAATGCATACTTCCTTTGACTCATAAAAATTCCCTGTGGCCCCCTGGCAATCTCAAGACCAAGGAAATATTTCAAAGCTCCCAAATCCTTCATTTTGAAACATTTCCCAAGGTAAACTTTGAAGTTCGGTAAAGCTTTTTGATCATTTCCTGCAATAATCATGTCATCCACATAGATGAGAACATTCAACTGAATATTATTCCGAGTAAACGTAAACAAGGAATAATCAGAATAGGACTGCTTAAACCCATATGTTTTCAAAGCAGTGGCCAATTTTGCAAAACAACATCTAGGTGCCTGCTTCAAGCCATACAATGATTTCTTCATCCTGCACACTAGATTAGACTTATTTCCCTGAAAACCATGTGGAATTTTCATGTAAACTTCTTCCTCCAAATCTCC
Organism: Beta vulgaris subsp. vulgaris; assembly: GCF_026745355.1. Lineage (NCBI taxonomy): Eukaryota > Viridiplantae > Streptophyta > Magnoliopsida > Caryophyllales > Amaranthaceae > Beta > Beta vulgaris. The sequence continues at coordinate 41,326,961 of NC_079205.1, forward strand.
ATGTAAGAAGGCATTATGGACATCCATCTGATGAATTTCCCATTTCTTGACTGCTACAACGGCCAGGAAAGTACGAACAGTAGTCATTTTTGCTACCGGGGCAAATATTTCGTCATAATCAATCCCTTCCACCTGATGATGGCCAAAGATAACCAACCTTGCCTTCAGTCTCTGAAGGTTTCCTTTCTCATCATACTTTTCTGTATACACCCACTTACTCCCCAAGGCCTTCTTTGTAATACTTCGTATTTTTAGTAAGTTATTATTTATATTTTTAGAAAAGTTTTAGTTTTTAAAAATATTTTATTTACTAAAAAGGCTTATTATTTATTAAAAAGGCTTTTATAAAAGATTTTGAGTATTTATAAATAAATTGTAGCCCAAAGATTTTGAGTATTTTTAGTAAGTTATTATTTATATTTTGAGTATTAAAAAGGCTTCGGAAATAATCCTCCTTTAAAAAGAATAATAATTCTTATATAAAACTTTAGCCATATAAAGGCATAAATAAAATAACTTGCTTAAGGTTTAACCTTTCAAAAATAATAATAGTTCAAAAACACTCCTTTTTAAATATATAAACATGAATCTAAAGATCAAACTCCTTCTAAAATATTTGAATATAAATTCAAAGATAAAACTTTATAAATATATTAAATGAAAGACATAATTCAAAGTTCATAAATAAAATTTATAAACATTCAAACATGTTCATATAAAATAGATGCAGTTCATAATAAAACTCATAAAAACATATATTTCAATCCAAAGTATTTTCCTAAAAACATGATACTACACTTGCAAAACAATTATTAAAGATCTACAAATACACGCATCTTGAAAATTAATAAGTACTAGGGAGAAGAGAAAAGATAGGCTAAGAGGGAGAGATAGTTTAAACTTGAGAAAAGAGATTTATTTCTCAAATTTGGTGTGAAGAATATGATGGGTGGAGACCCCTATTTATACTAGTTGGAAAAGTAGAATCGGAATAGGATTATGAAACTAAAAGATAAATATAGGGAAAAGATAAACTAATCTAGTTAAGGTATAACTAATATTTACGCTTATCCAATTAAGATTTGAAAAAGATATAAATCATCCCATATATATAATTATATAAGATAAAACAATTAAAAGATAATAAAAACAAAACTTATGAAACATATCAAGTCACTCAGCGTGAGTTGCCGCGGAATATTTTTTTTTTCTTTTTAAAATCCTTTTTCTTTAAATCTTTTTCCTTTTTTTCTTTTGCAATTTCTTTAAATCTTTTTTTTTTCTTTTCTTTTTGCAAACCTTTTTTGGAATTGTTTTTAAAACATTTTAAATATTTTGTTACCAAAGTACTTGGGTTTTAAAACTAGTAAACTTAGACCCAATATTATTTGGGCTACAATTTATTTATAAATACTCAAAATCTTTTATAAAAGCCTTTTTAATAAATAATAAGCCTTTTTAGTAAATAAAATATTTTTAAAAACTAAACCTTTTCTAAAAATATAAATAATAACTTATTAAAAATACGAAGTATTACAGACTACCCCCTTAAAAGAAGTTTCGTCCTCGAAACTTGAATCAACAACTAAGAAATACAGCAATTAAGCTACATATATGAAATTCTTTTTATTAAAGTAAGTTGGCTAACTTAATAACTCATAAAATAAGTCAAAATTTGGTCAAAAATAGTGTTTTAAGTTAAAAATGTGAAACTCTATCGCATTCTACCCCCCTTAAAAGGAGTTACGCCCCCGTAACTCGCTAAGGTTTAAAACTTGACTTAAAATTATTTACCAACTTTGTAATACAAACAATATAAGAATCTTTGCTGGGAATGTAATAATAAAACCACTAGAGAGATAAGACTTTCAAAAATATCTTTTAAACTTTGAAAAAAAAAAAAATTAACCTCTATTTCAAGGTATTCGAAATAATTGCCTTTAATAATAAATCAACATAATAAAGAAAGTATTTGAATAAGTACAAAAGATAGTTTATGACAAACTAAAAAGTTTATAAAATATGAGTAGAAAATTTTTCCAAATTCTTGAAATAATAAAGAATTACATACTGATACTAAAGACAAGTTTTGTAGGAAAACTATTTAAGAATATACTAATGTATTATCAAAATACTATAATATAGTGAGAATAGAAGAACTTTATAAAACCTTTCGTAAGCTTTACTCGAAAATACAATATTCAAACAGTTTTTTCCTTTT